>NC_057802.1:448746664-448761399 GCF_018294505.1 Triticum aestivum | reverse complement strand
TACTGCCGCTGCCGTTCGTCGTTGCCGGTTTTCGTTTTAAAAAAAAACCTAGATCGGTTTTTTTCGGTTTTATTATTTTTGCGAGCGTTTACCGAACCGTTCGTTTTAACGAACGCGTTCGTCGGTTTTTCTCTGTTAACGAACGTCCATTATTTAACCGTTCGTCCATTTTTCTTTTCGTCGGATTTTCTCGTTATTTTCTCAGATTCGATCTCTGATCAAATCTTTGATTCTGTTTATTTTCTCGCTCGTTTATCGGAATCAGGCGATTCAAGCGCCTAGAGTTTCGTCTCGAAATTCTCTTTCCGTTTAATCTACTCAAACAAGTTTTTGCGACAGTAAAATTTGACCTAGATCCAGATTAGCAAACGAAGTTTCTTTCTTTCGCCGTTTGACTTTCGTTGCTTTTTTCGAGTTGATTCTTTTTGCAAACCGGAGTTCTTAAGTTGAACTTTCTGTTTGGATCATTCATTCGAGTTTTACCTGTGCATTAGATGAGTACTGATTGTATGCTTGTTTGTTTGCGATAGAGTACCCGGAGTGTGCCGCTTGTTACTTCGAATCGCTAGGTTTTGCGGATCATCAGCAAGGCAAGTAACACTTTGATCATACCCCGTTCATACCCAGTTTTTATTGCATTAGATCTGTTCTCCTCAAACACATTGCTTGAGTAGGATCTAATTAAATTGTGGGTACTGGGAAGTAGTTGAGGTAGTACCTATTACCTGTTTTCTTATCAAACCCTTGGGAGTTACTTCTACGTTGCTATTATATTGCCATGCTATGCTCGTAGACGTGGATTTGGGTTTGAGAGATATACACGACAGATGTGAGATGTTTATTAATGGTTCAACTTAAGGTGGCAACTAAAACTCACATCTGGGTGGATTGAGGCACCTGGAGAACCCAGTGTTGTCTGTATGTATAAGGTCCGCCACCCAGGCTCAAAGGGATCATAAGATTATTCATGCTAGAAACTTCCGTGTGCAGCCACAAGCTATTATGGGCTCTAGCATAGCTGAGTAGGTTACAGGATCTCTTGAAGAGGTGGGCTAGCAGATGTAGGGGAAAGTAGGTGTACCGGTCCATCCAGAGTAAAGAGTGATTGTTTCTGAAAGACTGTGTCTCGGTCATCCGTTTCTCAAACATCATGCAGTGCGAGAATCAAGCGGAGGCGATCGAGTCTTGTGGGGAAAAGTGCGCAAACCTCTGCAGAGTGTACAAACTAATCATGGTTAGCCGTGTCCCCGGTTATGGACAACTTGAGTATCTAGTACTTGGATTATCATTTGAATCTCATCACCCTGATACTTTTAATTAATTTTGCTGGGTTAATGATGACACTTAATTGGGATTGAGTTGGAGGTACCTTCTCAATGTTTCAACCACCATGATAGTTAAATAAAATTTATTCCTTTGCAGTAGGATAAAATTGGCTTTTCGCAAAAACTGTAACCATAGAGCTTTCCACCAGCCATATATGCATATAGTATAGCATTATTATTGTTCATTGCTCTCTATGTGTTACTTTGCCAGCATATTCTATGTGCTGACCCATTTTCGGGCTGCAACGTTTCATGTTGCAGACTTTTCAGACGACGAGTAAGGTGCTTTAGGTCATGGTCTTATACTCAGTGATGCCGCTGGAGTGATGGACTCACTTATCTTCCAAGTCTTCCGCTGTTATCGTTTTAGATGGCCTTAAGCCATGTTTTTCATACTTTAACTCTTCGGAGTTATTCGTGTAATAAGTGTGTGATTGCTACTCTGTTATAAATCCTCCATTTGTACTGTGCGTGTCTGCATTACTGATCCAGGGATGACACTGGTGCACAGCAGCACAGGCCATTTGAGGTCTGGTCGCTACAAAGTTGGTATCAGAGCACACGCTGACTGTAGGACACGACCACTAAGCTTAAGCCCTAGAAAACTTCTCTCTTCTCATTTCTGACCCCTCTCCACTTTCTACTCTTTTAGGAATGGCGAATGCAAGGAGCAAGTTCATGCAACCAGATGAAGACACGCCGTTTGGTCGACACTTGAAGGAAGTCACCAAGTACTTGAACATAGGAATACCAAGCATCACCAGAACCTACAACACCACATTACCTGAAGAGGAGAGCTGGAAGATTCAAGTTATCATTCCAGGAAGGATGTTTAGTGCCATGAGATTGGTTTTCGAAGCACCAACTTGGAGTTTAGGGAAGAGCATGGCCGCACACATCGCCATGGGACGCATTGGAGAAGTCTATCACCAGGAGCTTAAGGATACAATTTACCAGATTTGTGGACGTCGAGACGCGCAATGGGAGATGATCAAGACCAAGAAGGATGGATCAATTGCAGCTTTCATCCAGGAGCAGAACCAACATATTCGACGCCAGGAGAACCAGATGTGCACGGACAAGGAAGAACTGAAGAAGGCAGTAACAAAGATCAAGGAACTCCAAGAAGAACTCAAGGCTACACGTGAAGATTACTTGGAGGAAATCAACGCACTAGTAGGGAAGATTGACGACCTGGAGAAGAAGATTGGAGCCTTCGTGGGAAATCCAGTGCCAAAAGCAGAAGTCGACGAATGCACTTGTCCGGATAACTACATCATCATCGACGACACCGACTCGAAACCAAGTGAAGACGAATGGATTGATGAAGCTGGAGCAGACATCATGGAGTCTTCAACGGATCAGAATTTCTAGTAGACCACCATATCAGTAGTAGTTTTCCCCCATTTAATAGTATAGTTCAAGCACTTTGTAACGCTAGTTAGATCGATTGTTTGCCTTGTTTGAATTGATTGAGTGATATTGATTGAATTTGTCTCATGAGCATATGGGTAGTGTTTTCTCTCTAGACCTCATTCTATTCTTAACTCTCATCTTTTCTAAACCTATCAGATGCCTCCGAGACGCGACACCGGATTTGTTTTCCCGCCAGAGATCACCCAGTTGATTCAGCAACAGAATGCCCTGATGCAAGTGTTAGTGCAGAACCAAGGCAACAACAACAACAACAACTCACCGCCACCACCACCTGTTGATCACTTAGCCCGTTTCTTAAGGCTAAACCCGCCGGTGTTTTCCAGTAGCACCGAGCCGATTGTAGCAGATGATTGGCTCCGCAAAGTTGGAAGGGAGTTGACCACTGCAGGATGCACAGATGCGGAAAGAGTGCGTTTTGCCGCACATCAGCTTGATGGACCCGCAGCATCATGGTGGGAGAATTATACAGCCACGCACCCTATTGACACTGTCACATGGGACCAGTTTCAGCAAGCTTTCCGTACAGCTCATGTTTCAGCAGGAGCTATGGCTATGAAGAAGCGTGAGTTTCGCAACCTACGCCAAGGAGGACGCACCGTAGGCCAGTATGTGGAGGAATTCAGTAAGCTAGCACGTTATGCACCAGATGACGTTGCTATAGATGCAGCCAAGCAGGAGAAGTTTTTGGAAGGATTGAATGATGAGCTGAGTATGCAGTTGATGGTAGCAACTTTCAAAAACTACCAGGAGCTGCTAGATAGAGCTCTCATGATTGAAGGGAAGCAACAGCAGATTGAAAACCGTAAGAGGAAGTATGGACAAGGGAAGTACAATTCTGGAGCCTAGCAGAAGCCCCGTTTTACCCCGAAGCCGGGAGGACAGTTTCAGCATACCCATGGAGGAGGTAGTTCGCACAACCATAATGGCTCCAAGAATGGTAATGGGAATGGAGGAGGAAACGGACAGAACCGCACCAACCCATCTACCCCAACCAAGAGAGATCTAAGTCACATTACTTGTTTCAAGTGCCAGAAGACGGGACATTATGCTACCGATTGTCCCGAAGCCCAAAATGGAAATGGCAATGGAAGCTCTGGGAAGAAGCCGAACCCGTTCAACAAAGGACATGTGAACCACGTGAGCGTGGAGGAGGTTGAAGCTCAGCCTGATGCAGTAATAGGTAAGTTTTTGGTTAAGTCATTTACTGCAACCGTTCTTTTCGATACTGGTGCATCGCATTCATACATATCAAGGGGATTCGTAAACAAGTTTAAGATGTCCACCCAAGTTCTCAAAAGCCCTATGTTAGTAACCTCGCCAGGAGCAGAGTATATGGCCACCCAAGGATGTTTTCAGATACCATTGGCCATTGGTAGGCATGCTTTCCCCTCAGACCTCATTGTTTTGGAATCGCAAGGTTTGGATGTGATTTTGGGTATGGATTGGCTATCGTTGTATGGAGGAAACATCGATTGTGCCAGCAAGACGATTTTGCTTACCACCCCGGAAGGAAAAAGGATCAAGTATGTATCCCGGCATATGCCGAAGAGGACTGAAGTAAATTCCTTATCAGGAGTTGTACAGGAGGAAGTACCAGTGGTGAAAGATTATCCGGATGTATTTCCAGAAGAGTTGCCAGGCATGCCACCAGATAAAGACATTGAGTTTTTGATTGAACTTTTGCCAGGCACAGGGCCAATATCTAAGAGACCGTACAGGATGCCCGCAAAGGATTTGGAGGAAATTAAGAAGCAGATCAAGGAGTTACTGGATAAGGGATATATTCGCCCAAGTTCGTCACCTTGGGGATCACCAGTACTTCTAGTGGAGAAGAAAGATGGATCGCTGAGGATGGTTGTTGATTACCGAGGATTGAATGAAGTGACCATCAAAAACAAGTACCCACTGCCGATGATCAACGATTTGTTTGACCGCTTGCAAGGAGCTAAAGTATTTTCCAAGATCGATCTACAATCAGGATACCATCAGTTAAAGATTCGAGAGCAGGATATACCCAAGACGGCATTTACCACCAGATATGGATTGTATGAGTATACCGTTATGTCATTTGGTCTGACTAACGCACCTGCCTATTTCATGAACTTGATGAACAAAGTGTTTATGGAGTTTTTGGATAAGTTCGTCGTGGTGTTCATTGATGATATTTTAATCTTTTCCAAGGATGAAGAAGAGCATGAGGAGCATTTACGATTGGTACTTGAGAAGCTCAGAGAACATCAGTTATATGCCAAGTTTAGCAAATGTGAATTTTGGTTGAAGGAAGTTGGATTCCTCGGACATGTTATTTCTGGAGAAGGAATAGCAGTAGACCCCGCCAAAGTTGACACGGTAACAAGTTGGGAATCACCCACGACCGTTGGAGAAATCCGGAGTTTTCTTGGACTTGCAGGATACTACCGGAGATATATCGAGAATTTCTCAAGGATTGCTAAGCCCATGACTGAGCTATTGAAGAAGGACACCAAATTCAATTGGACTGAGGAATGTGAAGCTAGTTTCCAAGAGTTGAAGAAACGATTGGTTACATCACCAGTGTTGATTCTGCCAGATCAACGCAAGGACTATGAAGTTTATTGCGACGCTTCTCGTCGAGGACTTGGAGCAGTGCTTATGCAGGAAGGAAGAGTTGTGTCGTTTGCTTCACGACAACTGAAACCCCATGAGAAGAATTATGCTACGCATGATTTGGAATTAGCAGCCGTGGTGCATGCATTGAAAACGTGGAGACATTTTCTCATCGGAAATCATTGTGAGGTGTACACGGATCACAAGAGTTTGAAGTACATTTTCACGCAGAAGGAGTTAAATCTCAGACAGAGAAGATGGTTGGAGCTCATTAAAGATTATGATATGAGATTGCATTATCACCCAGGAAAGGCTAATGTATTCCAACTTCTCTATGGTTTATAAACTATTTTACTAGCCATAGATTCATCAAAATAAGCAAACAACACACAAAAAACAGAATCTGTCAAAAACAGAACAGTCTGTAGTAATCTGTAACTAACGCAAACTTCTGGAACTCCAAAAACTCAGAAAAAATAGGAAGACCTATAATATTTTTTTTATTGATCAGCAGCAATTGGAATCAGTATTTTATCACGTTCTGGTGATTTTTAACAATTATTTTCGTGAACAGAAAGTTTCTGGAAATTACAGCAAGATCAAATAACTATCATCCAAGAAGATCCTATAGGTTTAACTTGGCACAAACACTAATTAAAACATAAAAACACATCTAACCAGAGGCTAGATCAAATATTTATTGCTAAACAGCAAGGATAAATATTGGGTTGTCTCCCAACAAGCGCTTTTCTTTAAAGCCTTTTTAGCTAGGCATTGAGATTTCAATGATGCTCACAAGAAAGACAAGAATTGAAGCACAAAGAGAGCATCATAAAACACGTGACAAACACATCTAAGTCTAACATACTTCCTATGCATAGGCATCTTATAGGCAAACAAATTATCAAGGCAAGCAAAAACTAGCATATGCAAGGAAGCGGAGAGAAACAATAGCAATCTCAACATAAAGAGAGGTAATTTAGTAACATGAAAATTTGTACAACCATATTTTCCTCTCTCATAATAATTACATGTAGGATCATAAGCAAATTCAACAATATATTTATCAGAAAACATATTCTTAACACGATCCACATGTATGCAAAGTTGACACTCTTCCGTAATAGTGGGATTATCATAAAATAAAGTCATGACCTCTCCAAACCCACTTTTCTCAAAAATTTCATAAGATTGAACATGCTGCAAATACATGGGATCTAAAGTTGACACTCTTCCAAACCCACTTTCAATATTATTCCAAACACTATTATCAATCTCATATTCATCATGGGGCTTAAATAAATTTTCAAGATCAAAAGAAGAATCACCCCAATCATGATCATTGCAACAAGTAGTAGACATAGCAAAACTAGCATCCCCAAGCTTAGGGTTTTGCATATTATTAGCACAATTGACATCAAGAGATTTTATAGTAAAATCATTGAAATCATGCTTTTCATCGAGGGAACTATCAAGCTTGGGTGCAATAGCAACGATCTCATTTTTAACATAAGGAACTATAGCAAATTCGTCTTCATAAATATTGGCATCATGGCCACAAGAATAGCAAGCATCATGTTCATCAAGGGATATTTCAACCAAATCATCGGAATCATCATTATCTATAGATTCATGCATATCATTATTTTCTTCCAAAGCAACGGTCATTCTTTCAATAAATTCTTGGACATAGACATTATGAGCCAAGTTTTCATTGCAATATTTAAGTATGACGGAATTTTCAGATTTGTTGAGAGTAAAATCATACTTTTCAATCAAAGAAGCAACTTCATGAGCACCCTTAAAAGCGACAAATTCTTCAATTTGTTCGATATCATAGTAGCTATAAACACCCTTTGCATAAGAAGATAAGATTTCATTATCATTGAACTCACATAGGTAGGGAATGTGTTTTTTAGGGTTCTTAGAGCAACAAGTAAAATCACACATTTCACAAAGATTCGAAGCATAGCATAGCAAACTATTTATATGATACCATAAGAGCTTCCCTTTTTGAGACAAACGATGATGCACAAAATGAGCATGCTCATCTAAAGATTTCCCATCAACTAGGCTAGTTGGGGTTTCGGCACGAGTGCATAAGGATCGAAGATGATCTAAGTAGAACACTTTAAGTGGATCCATATCAATAGATTTTTAGCAAGCAAAGATGCAAGCATATAGAAGACACAAGGAAACATAAACAAAGATACATATGGGAAGAAGGTGAATGAAAAAGAGAGGGCGAATAAAACGACAAGGGTGAAGTGGGGGAGAGGAAAACGAGAGGCAAATGGCAAATAATGTAATGCGGGAGATAAGGGTTTGTGATGGGTACTTGGTATGTTGACTTTTGCGTAGACCTCCCTGGCAACGGCGCCAGAAATCCTTCTTGCTACCTCTTGAGCACTGCGTTGGTTTTCCCTTGAAGAGGAAAGGGTGATGCAGCAAAGTAGCGTAAGTATTTCCCTCAGTTTTTGAGAACCAATGTATCAATCCAGTAGGAGGCTACGCGTGAGTCCCTCGCACCTACACAAAACAAATAAATCCTCGCAACCAACGCGATGTGGGGTTGTCAATCCCTTCACGGTCACTTACGAGAGTGAGATCTGATAGATATGATAGGATAACATTTTTGGTATTTTTGTGATAAAGATGCAAAATAAAAGCAAAGTAAAAAGCAAAGGAAATAACTAAGTGTTGGAAGATTAATATGATGAAGATAGACCCGGGGCCATAGGTTTCACTAGTGGCTTCTCTCAAGAGCATAAGTATTTTACGGTGGGTGAACGAATTACTTGTGAGCAATTGACAGAATTGAGCATAGTTATGAGAATATCTAGGTATGATCATGTATATAGGCATCACGTCCGAGACAAGTAGACCGACTCCTGCCTGCATCTACTACTATTACTCCACTCATCGACCGCTATCCAGCATGCATCTAGAGTATTAAGTTCATGGAAACAGAGTAACGCCTTAAGCAAGATGACATGATGTAGAGGGATAAATTCATGCAATATGATAAAAACCCCATCTTGTTATCATCGATGGCAACAATACAATACATGCCTTGCTGCCCCTACTGTCACTGGGAAAGGACACCGCAAGATTGAACCCAAAGCTAAGCACTTCTCCTTTTGCAAGAATGATCAATCTAGTAGGCCAAACCAAACTGATAATTCGAAGAGACTTGCAAAGATAACCAATCATACATAAAAGAATTCAGAGAAGATTCAAATATTGTTCATAGATAATCTTGATCATAAACCCACAATTCATCGTTCTCAACAAACACACCGCAAAAAGAAGATTACATCGAATAGATCTCCACGAGAGAGGGGGAGAACATTGTATTGAGATCCAAAAAGAGAGAAGAAGCCATCTAGCTACTAACTATGGACCCGAAGGTCTGAGGTAAACTACTCACACTTCATCGGAGAGGCTATGGTGATGATGTAGAAGCCCTCCGTTGCCCCCTCCGGCGGAGCTCCGGAACAGGCCCCAAGATGGGATCTCGTGGGTACAGAAGGTTGCGGCGGTGGAATTAGGTTTTTGGCTCCGTATCTGATCGTTTGGGGGTACGTAGGTATATATAGGAGGAAGAAGTACGTCGGTGGAGCAACAGGGGGCCCACGGGGGTGGAGGGCGCGCCCTGGGGGGGTGGGCATGCCCCCTACCTCGTGGCCTCCTCTTTTGTTTCTTGACGTAGGGTCCAAGTCTCCTGGATCATAATCTTCCTAAAAATCACGTTCCCGAAGGTTTCATTCCGTTTGGACTCCGTTTGATATTCCTTTTCTGCGAAACTCTGAAATAGGCAAAAAACAACAATTCTGGGCTGGGCCTCCGGTTAATAGGTTAGTCCCAAAAATAATATAAAAGTGAATAATAAAGCCCAATAATGTCCAAAACAGTAGATAATATAGCATGTAGCAATCAAAAATTATAGATATGTTGGAGACGTATCACAAACCAAGAAAGAATTTGAGTTCACTCATCATAGACATCTCAAACTTCTCCGACATTAGCTTTCCAAACTTTTCACTAAAATGAGGGTTAGTCGAACCAAATATGATATCATCCACATAAATTTGGCACACAAATAATTCACCATTAACCCTTTTAGTAAAAAAGAGTGGAATCAATTTTTCCAATCTCAAAGCCTTTTTCAATAAGAAACTTGGCAAGCATTTATACCATGCTCTAGGGGCTTGTTTAAGACCATAAAGAACTTTGTGAAGTTTGTAAACATGGTCGGGTTTCTTAGGATTAACAAAGCCGAGAGGTTTTTTAACATAAACTTCCTCCTCAATTTCATCATTTAGAAAAGCACTTTTAATGTCCATATGGTAGAAGGTAATATCATGGTGATTTGCATAGGCAAGTAAGATGCAGATGGACTCAAGTCTAGCAACGGGGGCATATGTCTCACCATAGTCCATACCTTCGACTTGAGTGTATCCTTGAGCGACGATACGAGCCTTGTTGCGTACAACTTGTCCATCTTTATCTTTCTTATTGCGAAACACCCATTTGGTACCGATGATGTTGTGGTTGTTGTCGGGCTTCTCGACCAATGTCCACACTTGGTTTCTCTCAAAGTTGTGTAGCTCTTCGTGCATGACATTTATCCAATCCGGATCTTCCAATGCTTCTTCAACCTTCATAGGTTCAATGCTAGAGATGAATGAATAATGTTCACAAAAATTAGTCAAACGAGCTTTAGAGCGAGTGATTCTCCCGGTTTGTATATCATTGAAGATTTGTTCGACGGGATGGTCTCGTGAAACTCTTGCTCTAACTCGTGAGAGCTTTTGTTTGGGTCGGGGTGGAACATCTTCTTCATCATGTTGTTCTTCCTCTTGGCCTTCTTTGTTGTTGGTGTTGTTGTTCTCTTGTGGAGGTGGAGAAGGAGGTCGATGAGGTTCATCTTGTTGTACATCCTCGTTCCCATCGTCTTGATGCGTTCCACTTGTGGATGCCTCCGTGTCAACTCTTGGTTCACCTTGTCGTGAGGTAGAAGCTTCCACTTGGACGGACGAGGTACTCTCCTTCACCTCCGTTGGGCGTATCTTGCCAATAGACAAGTCTTGGATTGCTTCCGAAGGATCTTTGTCACCTACATCAATTGGCAATTGCTCTACTTGCGAGCCGTTAGATTCATCAAACTTCACATCTACCGTCCTCAACCTTTCGGGTGAAATTGTTGTAGACACGGTATGTGTGAGAGTTTGAGCCATAACCGAGTAGGAAACCTTCATGAGATTTAGGAGCAAATTTCGAACGACGATGCTTATCAAGAATTTAGCACTTTGAGCCGAATACCCGAAAGTATCCAACTTGGGGTTTGTTACCAGTGAGAAGCTCGTACGCCGTCTTGCCGAGTAGCTTGTGAAGATATAGACGATTCGTTGCACGACAAGCTGTCTCAACCATTTTGGCGTCTCAACAAAGTGTTTTGGCGTCTTGTATTCATCAAGCATCATTCTTGACATTTCGATGAGCGTCCGATTCTTCCTCTCAACAATTCCATTTTGTTGAGGCGTGTACGTAGCCGGGAACTCATGTGAAATCCCTTCTTCGTCAAGAAAGGTGTCCACATTGGCGTTCTTGAACTCCGTTCCATTGTCGCTGCGAACCTTCTTGGTCTTCACTTCAAATTGATTTTGGGCCTTCCTAGCGAAATTCTTGAAGATCTTTTGGACCTGCGATTTATCATCAAGAAAGAACACCCACGTAAATCTTGAAAAGTCATCGACAATGACTAAACCGAACAAGTTACCACCAAGACTCTTGTAGGCATTTGGACCGAAGAGATCCATATGTAGTAGCTCGAGCGGTCTTCTCGTGGTCATGATGTTTTTAACGGGGTGGCTTCCTCCAACCTGTTTTCCTGCTTGGCAAGCACTACAAAGTCTATCCTTGTCAAATATAACATCTTTAACTCCAAGGATATGATCACCTTTAATAAATTTGTCAAGATTTGGCATGCCCACATGACCTAACCTTCTATGCCATAACCAACCTTTAGAAGATTTAGCAATTAAGCAAGTTCTAAGTTGAGCCTTTTTAGTGAAATCGACAATGTATAGATCACCTCTACGTATACCGGCAATGACCATTTTATGATTATCTCTACGAAACACTTGGCAATCTACTTTAGTAAATAGGACATTGAAACCAAAGTCAGCAAGTCTAGATACAGAAAGTAAATTATACCTAAGAGATTCAATGAGCATGACATTTTGTATGGAGCTATCATGTGAGATGGCCACCTTACCAAGGCCAACCACCTTACCCTTTGAGTTATCACCAAAAGTGACATACTTTCGAGGGCCGTCGTTTTCAGCAAGCTCATGAAAGATATCCTTGTCTACGGTCATGTGATCGGTAAATCCACTATCTAGAACCCATTCCTTTCCTCCACCCATGTAGCCGCGAAGATTAGCCATAAGACCAAAGGGTCTCATAGACTCATCGAGATCAAAGTCACTATCATCATCCTCATCATAGTATCCATGTTCAACATCGTCTTGTGATTGATCATTTCCTACAAAGAGTGATTCATTAGATATATGATCATGACAATGTTCATCTTTATGAATTCTAATGACTTCGGAAATGATGCTCTAATGATTCCAACCTCTCCTTTGGCACGCATAAGGTCACGAAGCTCAAATAAACAATCACCAAACTTAGGGTCATTGGAATTCATCTTACTCAAAGCAATAGACTTGTGAAGAATCTCATCTAGATTTTGCAAGGAATAGTTTGGAAATCGTTCCTTGAGAAATCTCCATATGGTGTAAGCACAATCAAGAGTAGGCAAGCAAGCAATAAAGTTTCTAGGTAATCCTCTAGTGATAAGATTGATAGTTCTAAGATTATGGATCATGTCAATAGACTCATCGGGGGTAGGATGCAAAGGATCAACAAGGGGAGCACAAGGGGTAGTAATGTACTTGTTCAAGTGATATTTATTGAAAATCTCAAGCATCTCATTTTTCCACTCATGAAAGAACTCTCCATCAAGTATAGGCACTCTATGTCTAAGACTCCCCAACGTAGACTCATCCATCTTTCTCCAATGGTGATTAAATCAAAGAAATGGAGACCAAAGCTCTGATACCAATTGAAAGGATCGAGAAGAGGTGTCTAGAGGGGGGGGGGTGATTAGACCCTCAACAAAGAAAAGTAGCAGTTTTTAAATTCTTCAAGTTAAGGTGGAGTTTTAGCACAAGTTTAAACATTCACAATACATTTCAAGCAAGCATGGGAAGAGTGTATGAGCAGCGGAAAGTAAAGCATGCAACTTGCAAGAAAGTAAAGGGATGTGATTTGAGTGTGCAAACGCAATCAGAGACACAGAGATTTTTGGCGTGGTTCCGATAGGTGGTGCTATCGTACATCCACGTTGATGGAGACTTCAACCCATGAAGGGTAACGGCTGCGCGAGTCCACGGAGGGCTCCACCCACAAAGGTCCATGAAGAAGCAACCTTGTCTATCCCACCATGGCCCTCGCCCACGACGGACTTGCCTCGCTAGGGTAGATTTTCACGAAGTAGGCGATCTCCTTGCCCTTACAAACTCCTTGGTTCAACTCCACAATCTTGACGGAGGCTCCCAAGTGACACCTAATCAATCTAGGAGACACCACTCTCCAAAAGGTAATAGATGGTGTGTTGATGACGAACTCCTTGCTCTTGTGCTTCAAATGACAGTCTCCCCAACACTCAACTCTCTCTCACAGATTTGGATATGGTGGAAAGATGATTTGAGTGGAAAGCAACTTGGGGAAGGCTAGATATCAAGATTCTTGTGGTTGGATTGGAATATCTAGGTCTCAACACATGAGTAGGCAGTTCTCTCTCAGAAAATAATTGCTGGAAATGTAGGCACCTTCTGATAGCTCTCTCTGTCGGTGTCAAAACCGGCGGATCTCGAGTAGGGGGTCCCGAACTGTGCGTCTAGGATCAATGGTAACAGGAGACGGGGGACACAATGTTTACCCAGGTTCAGGCCCTCTCTATGGAGGTAATACCCTACTTCCCGCTTGATTGATCTTGATGAATATGAGTGTTACAAGAGTTGATCTACCACGAAATTGTAATGGCTAAACCCTAGAAGTCTAGCCTATGAGTATATGGTAATGAATCTGTCCTATCTGGACTATGCTCTCCGGTTTATATAGACACCGGAGAGATCTAGGGTTACATGAGGTCGGTTACATAGGAGGAAATCTTTATAATAGGTCGCCTGGCTTGCCTTCCATGCCAAGTAGAGTCCAATCCGGACACGGGTATTGTCTTCGGCCTTCATATCTTCACAGCCCATCAGTCCGGCCCATGGATAACAGGCCGGACGCCCGAGGACCCCTTAGTCCAGGACTCCCTCAGTAGCCCCTGAACCTGGCTTCAATGACGAGGAGTCCGGCGCGCAGATTGTTTTCGGCATCGCAAGGCGGGTTTCCCTTCTTCCGAACCCCAAGGTAGTCTTCTAATCTTGACGATTGTATCCGGACATGTGTATATAATTGCGGAAAATACAATACTCCACGAGTCCAATCAGCTGACAACTGTTTCTGACATTGTATCACGCCTGCCCGGTTATTATTTCCAACCGTTGTGTAACACCCCGGATGTAACTTTCCATATTTGAAACTCCAACTCTTGCCATTTTCGGCTATGTGTTATGATTTTCCCTCCATGGTTGGGTTTTTTTCGTTTTGCATTTTGTTCATGTCATGCATCTCATATCATGTCATCATGCGCATCTCATTTGCATACGTGTTCGTCTCATGTATCCGAGCATTTTCCCCGTTGTCCGTTTTGCAATCCGACACTCCCACGTGCACCGGCGCACCCCTTTTGTTTGTTTTCGTGAGCGGGTGTTAAACATTCTCGGAATGGACCGAGGCTTGCCAAGTGGCCTTGGTACACCACCGGTAGACCACCTGTCAAGTTTCGTTCCATTATGAGGTCGTTTGATGCTCCGATGGTTAACCGGGTAACCGCAAAGTCCTTTTGTGTGTTGCAGCAAACCCCCCACTAAACAGTCCAATAACCCCTCTAAGTCACCTCCATGCTCTCGGTCGTTCGATCACGATCGTGTGGGCGAAAACCGCACTCCATTTGGAGCCTCCTAGCTCCCTCTACCTATAAATATGTGCACACCTCCTCCAAATCCCGGATGAAATCCTAGAAGATTTCCCTCTCCGCCGCCGGACGAAACCTCCCACCGACGGACACGTCCGCCGCCGATCCCCGTCCAGCGGCGCGCCGCCAAGTGGCAATCGCGCCCACATCGCCGCCGGCCCGCCGGGGCCTAGGCGGGGCCCTCCCGGCCCGTGCGCCTCGCCCGCGCCTCCTCCCGCTCCTCTCGCCCG
>NC_057802.1:448736635-448746298 GCF_018294505.1 Triticum aestivum | reverse complement strand
CCGTCAACCGCCGTCCGGCCACGCCGCCGCCCGGAGGAGCCCCGCGCGGCCCCGTGCTCCTTCTCCCCAACCCCGGCGTCCGCCGCCTTCCCCGAGTCCCACGCCGGCCGCCGCGCCGTCCCTCTTCTCCGGCGAGCCGCCCCGCCTCGGCCCGATCCAGATCTGGATCCTGAGAGGTTGACTTCTTCCCCCCCTCGAAATTCTCAAAGTCCTGATAATTTTGCACTCTGTTGCTCACTTCATTGCATCATACCTCCGTGACCGTAGCTCCGTTTTGTGCGTGTAATATACCGAAATGTTCATCTCGAGATGCTCTTCATTTTGTTCCACTGTGCCATGCTCGTTTAAGATCATCTTGATGCCCAAATCTCTGGTGCAAGAATGCTATATGATGTTTACTGCTGTTACTTGTCAGAACTTGGTGATTTGTTATTCTTGTTGCAATTGTTGTGTGCATCTTATGGGCATGAGATCTACAGGTGTTTTAATCTATGCCATGCCATCTTTACAGAGGTGTATGCCATGTATTTTGGTGATCTATGTGGTGACTAGCACAAGCATGCAAACTAGGCTTCGTGATGTTTCTGTTTTCAGGGACTTAGGATTTTCACCAAGTCTGTTACTGCTGTTATTTTGTTGCTATGTATCCTTGTGTCTACAGAGAGATCCATGCTTCTTTTGGGCATGTTTAGTAATTTTGTTTTGTAGATATAGTTGTGCTCTATCCATCCATGCCCCTGTTTGCAATTATGGAGTGACCTAGCATGTCTCAATCTTGCTCTACGTTTGCTATAAAATGTTCCTGGCAGATTGTTAACATGTTATTCCATTTTGCCAAGGTTGTTGTAGTTGATCCATACATGTTATGTATTTGCTCTTGCCATGGATAGCTTCATAAACATGCCATACTGCTGTAGGTATGCTTGTTTTGTCATGCATTTCTTTGTGATGCGTGAATCAAACTCACCAAGATGCCCTCATAATTTCTGTTAATGCCATGCTCTGTTATCTGCTAAGTCTGAACCTGTTAACGAAACTTGCTATGTTTACATGGGTGCCATCATATCTTCTGTTCCTTTTTGGCTCATGGTCTGTAAGGGACTTTTGTTATATGATTTTAGTAGATTCATGCCATGCCTTGTTTGGCTAGGTTAATTTCCTGTAGCATGTTGATTGCTTGCTCTGAACATCGCTATCTGATGCTGTTTCTGCCATGTCCAGTCATTTCACCAAGTCTGTGAACCTGATATCTTTTGCACTTTTGCCATGCTTGTTTGAACCTGTTATGTTGTGATCTAGCCGTAGCTCAGTGTTTATATTTTGTCAAGCATCTCCTGTAGATCACTGCCATATGCTTTGTTGCTATGTTGGGGTGCTGTAGCATAGTTACTTGATGTATTCTAAGTGCTATCATGCTGTTAATCGCAGATTCATGTCATTCTTGTTTTGCTTGCCATTTGCAAACCGTGTATCCGTTTCCGGTGATCTTTATATCGATTTCGACCGAAATCATCTAATATTTCCAGCGGCATACTTGGTTTGCCAAGTTACTGCCTTGTTCATCCTTTTTCTTCCGGAGCACGCATACGCATCGCATATCATATCTCGCATATCATGCATGTTTTGCATCATGTTGCTTGTGCATTTCCCGTGATTGATTGTGGTTCCATTGCTTGTGTTCTTCCTGTGGGTAGATCCGGGAGATGAGTTCGTGAACGAGGAACCTGTTGAGTACGCTTACGAGGATCAAGCTTTCGACAACTCTGAGAACCTTGCAGGCAAGATGACCATACCCTCGAAATCACTTCTATGTTTGCTTTGCTATTTGTTCGTTCTATTGCTATGTTGCGCTACCTACCACTTGCTATATCATGCCTCCCATATTGCCATGTCAAGCCTCTAACCATACTTTCCTAGCAAACCGTTGTTTGGCTAAGTTACCGCTTTTGCTCAGCCCTTCTTATAGTGTTGCTAGTTGCAGGTGAAGTTGAAGTTGGTTCCATGTTGGAACATGGATATTTTTGGAATATCACAATATCTATTATTTCATTAATGCATCTATATATTTGGTAAAGGGTGGAAGGCTCGGCCTTATGCCTGGTGTTTTGTTCCACTCTTGTCGCCCTAGTTTCCGTCATACCGGTATTATGTTCCTTGAGTTTGCGTTCCTTACGCGGTTGGGTGATTTATGGGACCCCCTCGACAGTTCGCCTTGAATAAAACTCCTCCAGCAAGGCCCAACCTTGGTTTTACCATTTTCCACCTAAGCCTTTTTCCCTTGGGTTTTCGCGAGCCCGAGGGTCATCTTTATTTAAACCCCCGGACCAGTGCTCCTTCGAGTGCTGGCCCAAACTGGGCCATGTCCGGCGCCCCCTGGGCAACCAGGGTCTATGCCAACCCGATGTCTTGCCCATCCGGTGTGCCCTGAGAACGAGATATGTGCAGCTCCTATCGGGATTTGTCGGCACATTCGGGTGGCTTTGCTGGTCTTGTTTTACCATTGTCGAAATGTCTTGTAAACTGGGATTCCGAGACTGATCGGGTCTTCCTGGGAGAAGGTTTATTCTTCGTTGACCGTGAGAGCTTATAGTGGGCTAAGTTGGGACACCCCTGCAGGGTATTATCTTTCGAAAGCCGTGCCCGTGGTTATGAGGCAGATGGAATTTGTTAATGTCCGGTTGTAGAGAACTTGTCACTTGACTTAATTAAAATACATCAACCGTGTGTGTAGCCGTGATGGTCTCTTCTCGGCGGAGTCCGGGAAGTGAACACGGTTTGAGTTATGCATGAACGTAAGTAGTTTCAGGATCACTTCTTGATCATTTCTAGCTTCGCGACCGTTGCGTTGCTTCTCTTCTCTCTCATTTGCGTATGTTAGCCACCATATGTGCTTAGTGCTTGCTACAGCTCCACCTCATTACACCATCCTTTCCTATAAGCTTAAATAGTCTTGATCTCGCGGGTGTGACATTGCTGAGTCCTCGTGACTCACAGATTCTACCAAAACAGTTGCAGGTGCCGACGATACCAGTGCAGATGACGCAACCGAGCTCAAGTGGGAGTTCAACGAGGAACGTGGTCGTTACTATGTTTCTTTTCCTGATGATCAGTAGTGGAGCCCAGTTGGGACGATCGGGGATCTAGCATTTGGGGTTATCTTATTTTCTTTTGGATTTGACCGTAGTCGGTCTATGTGTGGATGTTGGATGATGTATGAATTATATTTATGTATTGTGTGAAGTGGCGATTGTAAGCCAACTCTCGTTATCCCATTCTTGTTCATTACATGGGATTGTGTGAAGATAACCCTTCTTGCGACAATACCACAATGCGGTTATGCCTCTAAGTCGTGCCTCGACATGTGGGAGATATAGCCGCATCGTGGGCGTTACAAGTTGGTAATCAGAGCCATCCCCGTCTTAGGAGCCCCCTGCTTGATCGAATCGCTGGCGTTGTTGAGTCTAGAATAAAAATGTTTTGAGTCTTAGGATTATATCGGAGAGTAGGATTCTTTTTACTCCTCAGTCCCTTCGTTGCTCTGGTGAGGCCTCCTGACGTAGAAGTTTTGACTCTTCTCTCCTCAAATTTCATTAAAAAATTTTAGGATCACGCGGGTATCTTAGAATCGTTCCGATGGTTTTCTGACGAGAACATTGTTCTTGGTGCCTCCTGAGATTTAGGGGTTGTGGCAGTGTCCCGGGGAGTTGAGCTCTGAGGTGTTGTCGTCACAATTTTATCGTTGCAGTTCTGGAATACCTGAGTTTCGCCGACATCGAAATCTCTTTTATGCAGTTGTTGGTGAGATCACCTCGGCGCCACCCAGTACTGGGGCGGGAGTTCGGGAGTATTGCCATAACTCGTATAACGGATGCTTTTCGAAGGTTGAGGTACACGATTTCCGAAGGTTTCTTGGTTATGTGTTGACGGATGGATACAGCTGGATCTAGGGATTGCTAGTTTGGGTGATATATTGTGTGTCCCCTGTATCCCCAACACCAGATTGCATAACCAGAATGTTTCGGGAGTTTATAGGTAGGATTCAAGTAGCTCTTAGCATTTCTTCCCGCAGATATTTGGTTTGTGATTGGGTAATCCTTACCACTTATTTGTTCCAGTCGTACCTTTTTATTTTATTCATCAATCTCTTATCAAGTGGTTTCTCACCTTAATGGAAGTGTGATGATTTACTATGGAATTCATTCGTTCATCCTCGTTCGAATGTTCATTGTGAAGACTATATGTTGCAATTTCTATTCGTTGTTTCAACTTGTCTATCTGTCTATCAAGAGTCTAACGGATGTCACCCTCTTCAAGATGGCTCCGCCAACGCGTCAGAATCCGGAACGCAATGAGGGGAGTCAGGCGAACCCTCCGCCACCACCTCCGCCTCCGGAGGCATGGCAAGCTATCATGGCAGCCACCAACGCCAATGCTCAGATGATTTTGCAACTCTTGCAAGAACGCACCCAAGGGCAAGGCAATCAAGGAAATCAAGGCCAAGGCAACAATCAGCCTCACTTCGCTACCCTCAACCAGTTTCTTGCAAATCAGCCCAAGTCTTTCAGCTACTGTGCCGAGGCCACATATGCCGATGATTGGCTCGTGGACATCAACAAGCATTTTGAATGTAGCAATGTCAGGCCTGAGGACTTTGTCAAGTTTGCTTCTTTTCAACTCAAGGATCAAGCTGCCGAGTGGTATCAACAATACAAAGATTCCAGAGGAGGTCGTGTGATTACCTGGGATGATTTCCGCCTAGACTTCAAAGCTCACCACATTCCACAAAGTGTTGTTGAGAGCAAGCGTGAGGAGTTCCGCAATCTCAAGCAAGGCAGCATGTCCGTGTATCAATACAATACTCAGTTTCAGAAACTCGCTCGCTTCGCTAAGCAAGACGTTCCTGATGAGAAGAGCATGATCTATCAATTCAGAGGTGGCCTCAGAGAAGATCTGCGATTACCTCTCGTGCTTTTTGAGCCGACCAAGTATGATGATTTCTACAACATGGCTCTGAAGCAAGAGGCTGCTCAGCTCAAGTGTGAGGCTTCTAAGAAGAGAGTCAGGGATGCAGTTCAGTCTTCTTCTTCCTCACTAGTAGCTACTAAGCAACAGAAGTTCTGGTTGCCTCCTCCTCCTCCATTTCGTCAGCCTTTCCAGCAGAAGAACAAAGGTGGCCATGGATCTTCCCACTCACCCAACCCTGGCTATCAGAACAAGTCTCAGAATCAAGCTCCAAAGTTGAATGCTCCTTATCATCGTCCACTCTCAGAGGTGACTTGCAACAAGTGTCAGCAGAAAGGTCACTATGCTAACAAGTGCTTCAACCAAAGGCGCCTTCCGCCTCCTCCTCCTGTGAGATCTTCTAGCAATGCAGTGGTCAAGCATAATCCCAAGTCTGCAAAGGTGAACATGATGAATGCAGCTCAAGCGGAGGAATCTACTGATGTGATAATGGGTAATCTCTCAGTTAATGATATTCCTGCAAAAGTTCTTTTTGATACTGGTGCATCTATTTCTTTCATATCAAGACCTTTTGCATCCATGAACAATTTGCATACTGTCGATCTGTCTAAGCAGATAGCGGTTTCCTCTCCGGGCTTGTTCATGAATACCAAAATGATGGCTCCGGATGTTTCTATCAAGTTGGGCAACTATAAATTTTTATCTTCTCCAATGGTTCTTGGTGACTCGGATATTGATCTAATTCTCGGGATGGACTGGCTTTCTAAGCACAAGGCTCAACTTGATTGTGCTGCCAGGAAAATTCAATTGACACACTCTTCTGAGGATGTGATTATCTATGCCGCTCGTGATGAAACCATTCGGTTGTTTTCCCTCAATGAGAAGGGCGAGTTGAATGCCATCTCTTAGATTCCAGTCGTTTGTGAGTACCAAGATGTCTTTCCAGAAGAGCTTCCGGGTATGCCTCCTCACCGGCCAGTTGAGTTCATTATCGATCTAGAGCCTGGCAGGGAACCCGTTTGCAAGCGTCCATACAAGCTTGGACCCAAGGAGCTGAAGGAACTGAAGAAACAGCTCGATGAACAAGAGCGTCTGGGTTTGATCAGACCGAGTTCATCTCCATGGGGTTGTGGTGTTCTTTTTGTCCAGAAGAAGGATGGCACGGACCGACTTTGTGTCGACTACCGTCCATTGAACAAGAAGACAATCAAGAACAAGTATCCACTTCCCAACATCAATGAGCTATTCGAGCAACTCAAAGGTGCTAAAGTATTCTCCAAGCTTGACCTTCGTATGGGTTATCATCAGATTCGCATTCGTGAAGAAGATATTCCCAAGACAGCATTCAGAACAAGCTTTGGTTCTTATGAATATACTGTCATGTCTTTCGGCCTTGTCAATGCTCCTCCAACATTCTCTCGGATGATGAATTTCATCTTCAACCCGTATACCAATGAATTCGTCCTGGTGTATCTCGATGATATCTTGGTCTTCTCCAAGAATAAGAAGGATCATGCCAAACATTTGCGATTGGTGCTCGACAAGCTCAGAGAGTATCAATTCTATGCGAAGTTTTCAAAATGTGAGTTTTGGCTTGATGAAGTTCTTTACCTTGGTCATATCATCTCTGCCAAGGGCATCGCTGTTAATCCCGAGAAGGTGTCTGCAATTGTGAATTGGGAACCTCCTCAGAATGTCAAGCAGCTTCGCAGTTTTCTTCGTCTTGCAAGCTATTGCCGAAGATTCGTTGAGAATTTCTCTAAGATTGCAAAGCCTCTTTCCAACCTCCTCCAGAAGCATGTGAAGTATGTCTGGTCTCCTGAGTGTGACGTTGCTTTCAACACTCTCAAAGAGAAACTCGTCACAGCTCCTGTCTTGACTCCTCCTGACGAATCCAAGCCATTTGAAGTTTTCTGTGATGCTTCTCTTCAAGGTCTCGGTGCTGTGTTAATGCAAGAGAAGAAAGTTGTGGCCTATATCTCTCGTCAGTTGAAGCCCAACGAAAAGAACTACCCCACTCATGATCTTGAGTTGGCGGCAATTGTCCATGCATTAATAACATGGAGACATCTCTTGTTGGGAAGAAAAGTGGACATATTCACCGATCACAAGAGTCTCAAGTACATCTTCACTCAGCCCAACCTCAACCTCAGGCAAACTTGATGGGTCGAAATGATTCAAGAGTACAATCCGAGTATTGAATATAATCCAGGCAAGGCCAATGTCATTGCAGATGCTTTGCGCAGGAAGGCTTATTGCAACAGCTTAATTCTCAAGCCATTCCAACCAGACCTTTGTGAAGCTTTCCGCAAGTTGAATCTCCAAGTTGTTCCTCAAGGCTTTCTTGCCAACCTCATAGTCTCTCCTACTTTGGAAGATCAAATTCGTGAGGCACAACTCCTGGATACCATGGTGAAGAAGGTGAAACGTGGTATCGACAAGGATCTTTCCAAATACAAGTGTTATCGCATTGATGACCGAGACACTTTATTCTTCGAGGACCGTATTGTGGTTCCTAAAGGTGATCTAAGGAAAGTCATTATGAACGAGGCACACAATTCTCTTCTTTCGATTCATCCTGGAAGTACGAGGATGTACCATGACCTCAAGCAGTCATATTGGTGGACTCGAATGAAGCGAGAAATCGTGCAATTCGTGAACGAATGTGATGTCTGTCGAAGGGTGAAAGCAGAACACCAACGACCAGCTGGTCTCCTCCAACCTCTTGCTATCCCAGAATGGAAGTTTGATCATATCGAAATGGACTTCGTGACTGGTTTTCCAAAGTCCAAGTGTGGAAATGATGCTATCTTCGTTGTCATCGACAAGCTTACTAAAGTGGCTCATTTCCTTCCAATCAAAGATTCAATCACAGTAGCTCAGTTGGCAGAGCTATACACCTCCAGGATTGTATCGTTGCACGGCATTCCACAATTGATATCTTCAGATCGTGGAAGCATCTTCACTTCTAAGTTCTGGGACTCCTTCCAGAAGGCCATGGGCACCAACATTCGCTTCAGCACAGCTTTCCATCCTCAAACTAGTGGCCAAGTCGAGCGAGTCAATCAAATCCTTGAAGATATGCTCAGGGCTTGTGTCATTTCCTTTGGCATGAAATGGGAAGATTGTCTTCCATATGCCGAATTCTCCTACAACAACAGCTTCCAAGCGAGTTCGGGCAAGGCCCCATTCGAGATTCTATATGGCAGAACGTGTCGTACTCCTCTCAATTGGTCAGAGACTGGTGAACGCCAACTTCTTGGCAATGACTTAATCACAGAGGCTGAAGAAATGTGTAAAGTCATCCGTGAAAATCTCAAAGCCGCGCAATCGTGCCAGAAGAGTTACTATGATAGTAAGCACCGTGACTTGGCTTTCGAGATCGGAGACCATGTCTACCTCCGTGTCTCTCCAATGAAAGGCACTTGTCGCTTCGGTATCAAAGGGAAGCTTGCCCCTAGATATGTGGGTCCTTTCAAGATCATTGGCAAAAGAGGCGACCTTGCCTATCAACTTGAGCTTCCCTCCAACTTCGCGAACGTGCACGATGTGTTCCACGTGTCACAGCTTCGCAAGTGCTTCAAGACTCCTGAGCGCACCATCAACTTCGAAGAGATTGACCTCCAAGAAGATCTGTCTTATCATGAGCACCCCGTTGCTATTCTTGAAGAAACTGAGCGCAAGACTCGCAACAAGTCAATCAAATTCCTGAAAGTGAAGTGGTCGCACCATTCCGACCGAGAAGCCACCTGGGAACGCGAGGACAACCTCTGTTCCGAATATCCGGAGTTCTTTCAGTCCTAGATCTCGGGACGAGATCCTCTCATAGTGGTGGAGTGTTGTAACACCCCGGATGTAACTTTCCATATTTGTAACTCCAACTCTTGCCATTTTCGGCTATGTGTTATGATTTTCCCTCCGTGGTTGGGTTTTTTTTTGTTTTGCATTTTGTTCATGTCATGCATCTCATATCATGTCATCATGCGCATCTCATTTGCATACGTGTTCGTCTCATGCATCCGAGCATTTGCCCCGTTGTTCGTTTTGCAATCCGACACTCCCACGTGCACCGGCGCACCCCTTTTGTTTGTTTTCGTGAGCGGGTGTTAAACGTTCTCGGAATGGACCGAGGCTTGCCAAGTGGCCTTGGTACACCACCGGTAGACCACCTGTCAAGTTTCGTTTCATTTGGAGGTCGTTTGATGCTCCAACAGTTAACCAGGTAACCGCAAAGTCCTTTTGTGTGTTGCACCAAACCCCCACTAAACAGTCCAATAACCCCTCTAAGTCACCTCCATTCTCTCGGTCGTTCGATCACGATCGTGTGGGCGAAAACCGCACTCCATTTGGAGCCTCCTAGCTCCCTCTACCTATAAATATGTGCACACCTCCTCCAAATCCCGGATGAAACCCTAGAAGATTTCCCTCTCCGCCGCCGGACGAAACCTCCCACCGACGGACATGTCCGCCGCCGATCCTCGTCCAGCGGCGCGCCGCCATGTGGCAGTCGCGCCCACATCGCCGCTGGCCCGCCGGGGCCCAGGCGGGGCCCTCCCGGCCCGCGCGCCTCGCCCGCGCCTCCTCCCGCTCCCGTCGCCCACTCCTGCCGCTCGGGCGCTGCGCGCCGGCACCGCCCGAGGCCGCCGTCCGGCCACGCCGCCGCCTGGAGGAGCCCGCCTGACGCCGCGCCCGTCTTGCTCC
>NC_057802.1:448718521-448736171 GCF_018294505.1 Triticum aestivum | reverse complement strand
CCGTCTTGCTCCGCGCCCCGCGCGGCCCCGTGCTCCTTCTCCCCGACCGCGGCGTCCGCCGCCTTCCCCGAGTCCCACGCCGGCCGCCGCGCCGTCCCTCTTCTCCGGCGAGCAGCCCCGCCTCGGCCCGATCCAGATCTGGATCCCGAGAGGTTGACTTCTTCCCCCCCTCGAAATTCTCCAAGTCCTGATAATTTTGCACTTTGTTGCTCACTTCATTGCATCATACCTCCGTGACCGTAGCTCCGTTTCATGCGTGTAATATACCGAAATGTTCGCCTCGAGATGCTATTCATTTTGTTCCAGTGTGCCATGCTCGTTTAAGTTCATCTTGATGCCCAAATCTCTGGTGCAAGAATGCTATATGATGTTTACTGCTGTTACTTATCAGAACTTGGTGATTTGTTATTTTTGTTGCAATTGATGTGTGCATCTTATGGGCATGAGCTCTACAGGTGTTTTGATCTATGCCATGCCATATTTGCAGAGGTGTATGCCATGTATTTTGTTGATCTATGTGGTGACTAGCACAAGCATGCAAACTAGGCTTCGTGATGTTTCTGTTTTCAGGGACTAGGATTTTCACTGTCTGTTACTGCTGTTATTTTGTTGCTATGTATCCTTGTGTCTACAGAGAGATCCATGCTTCTTTTGGGCATGTTCAGTAAAGATGTTTTGTAGATATAGTTGTGCTCTATCCATCCATGCCCCTGTTTGCAATTATGGAGTGCCCTAGCATGTCTCAATATTGCTCTAAGTTTTCTATAAAATGTTCCTGGCAGATTGTTAACATGATATTCAATTTTGCCAAGGTTGTTGTAGTTGATCCATACATGATATGTATTTGCTCTTTCCATGGATAGCTTCATAAACATGCCCTCTTGCTGTAGGTATGCTTGTTTTGTCATGTATTGTTGTGTGATGAGTGCATCAAGCTCACCAAGATGCCTTTATAATTTCTGTTAATGCCATGCTCTGTTATCTGCCAAGTCTGAAACCTGTTAACGAAACTTGCTATGTTTACATGGGTGCCATCATATCTTCTGATCCTTTTTGGCTCATGGTCAGTAAGGGACTTTTGTTATATGCTTTTAGTAGATTCATTCCATGCCTTTTTTGGCTAGGTTAAGTTCCTGTAGCCTGTTGATTGCTTGCTCTGAACATCGCTATCTGATGCTGTTTCTGCCATGTCCAGTAATTTCACCAAGTCTGTGAACCTGATATCTTTTGCACTTTTGCCATGCTTGTTTGAACCTGTTATGTTGGGATCTAGCCGTATCTCAGTGTTCATCTTTTGTCAAGCATCTCCTGTAGATCACTGCCATATGCTTTGTTGCTATGTTGGGGTGCTGTAGCATAGTTACTTGATGTATTCTAAGTGCTATCATGTTGTTAATCGCAGATTCGTGTCATTCTTATTTTGCTTGCCATTTGCAAACCGTGTATCCGTTTCCGGTGATCTTTATATCGATTTCGACCGAAATCATCTCATATTTCCAGTGGCATACTTGGTTTGCCAAGTTACTGCCTTGTTCATCCTTTTTCTTCCGGAGCACACGTACGCATCGCATATCATATCTCGCATATCATGCATGTTTTGCATCATGTTGCTTGTGCATTTCCCGTGATTGATTGTGGTTCCATTGCTTGTGTTCTTCCTATGGGTAGAGCCAGGAGACGAGTTCATGAACGAGGAACCTGTTTAGTATGCTTACGAGGATCAAGCTTTCGACAACTCTGAGAACCTTGCAGGCAAGATGACCATACCCTCGAAATCACTTCTATCTTTGCTTTGCTATTTGTTCGTTCTATTGCTATGTTGCGCTACCTGCCACTTGCTATATCATGCCTCCCATATTGCCATGTCAAGCCTCTAACCATCCTTTCCTTGCAAACCGTTGTTTGGCTAAGTTACCGCTTTTGCTCAGCCCTTCTTATAGCGTTGCTAGTTGCAGGTGAAGTTGAAGTTGGTTCCATGTTGGAACATGGATATTTTTGGAGTATCACAATATCTCTTATTTCATTAATGCATCTATATATTTGGTAAAGGGTGGAAGGCTCGGCCTTATGCCTGGTGTTTTGTTCCACTCTTGCCGCCCTAGTTTCCGTCATACCGGTATTATGTTCCTTGAGTTTGCGTTCCTTACGCGGTTGGGTGATTTATGGGACCCCCTTGACAGTTCGCCTTGAATAAAACTCCTCCAGCAAGGCCCAACCTTGGTTTTACCATTTTCCACCTAAGCCTTTTTCCCTTGGGTTTTCGCGAGCCCGAGGGTCATCTTTATTTAAACCCCCGGACCAGTGCTCCTTCGAGTGCTGGCCCCAACTGGGCGATGTCCGGCGCCCCCTGGGCAACCAAGGTCTATGCCAACCCGACGTCTTGCCCATCCGGTGTGCCCTGAGAACGAGATATGTGCAGCTCCTATCGGGATTTTTCGGCACATTCGGGTGGCTTTGCTGGTCTTGTTTTACCATTGTCAAAATGTCTTGTAAACCGGGATTCCGAGACTGATCGGGTCTTCCTGGGAGAAAGTTTATCCTTCGTTGACCGTGAGAGCTTATAATGGGCTAAGTTGGGACACCCCTGCAGGGTATTATCTTTCGAAAGCCGTGCCCACGGTTATGAGGCAGATGGGAATTTGTTAATGTCCGGTTGTAGAGAACTTGTCACTTGACTTAATTAAAATACATCAACCGTGTGTGTAGCCGTGATGGTCTCTTCCCGGCGGAGTCCGGGAAGTGAACACGGTTTGAGTTATGCTTGAGCGTAAGTAGTTTCAGGATCACTTCTTGATCATTTCTAGCTTCGCGACCGTTGCGTTGCTTCTCTTCTCGCTCTCATTTGCGTATGTTAGCCATCATATATGCTTAGTGCTTGCTGCAGCTCCACCTCATTACACCATCCTTTCCTATAAGCTTAAATAGTCTTGATCTCACGGGTGTGACATTGCTGAGTCCTCGTGACTCACAGATTCTACCAAAACAGTTGCAGGTGCCGACGATACCAGTGCTGATGACGCAACCGAGCTCAAGTGGGAGTTCGATGAGGAACGTGGTCGTTACTATGTTTCTTTTCCTGATGATCAGTAGTGGAGCCCAGTTGGGACAATCGGGGATCTAGCATTTGGGGTTATCTTATTTTCTTTTGGATTTGACCGTAGTCGGTCTATGTGTGGATGTTGGATGATGTATGAATTATATTTATGTATTGTGTGAAGTGGCGATTGTAAGCCAACTCTCGTTATCCCATTCTTGTTCATTACATGGGATTGTTTGAAGATAACCCTTCTTGCGACAATACCACAATGCGGTTATGCCTCTAAGTCGTGCCTCGACACGTGGGAGATATAGCCGCATCGTGGGCGTTACAAGTTGGTAATCAGAGCCATCCCCGTCTTAGGATCCCCCTGCTTGATCGAATCGCTGGCTTCTTCCGCGCTTGCTTCTTCCTCAACCCCAGCCACCTCGAGTTCTAGCCCTTGAGTTCCAATCACCACCAGCCCCAATCATGTCCGGGTCCAGCCGTTCAGGCCGGTGGGTGGCCTCTTCCGTCACGGAGGAGGATATTGCGAAGCTCCGCGTAGCGAGGTACCTGACCCCAGAAATCCTTCATCGGCTTCCTGCCGAGGGGCAGATTATTCCCACCCCCAAATCCGGCGAGAGGGTAGTATTTGTGTCCCACATCCTCCATGGGTTAGGGTTCGCGCTTAACCCCTTCGTCCAGGGGCTCATGTTCTACTATGAGCTAGATTTTCACGATCTGGCCCCGGACTCTATTCTTCTCATCTCGGCATTCATCGTCACGTGTGAGGCCTTCCTCCGGACTCCTCCGCACTTTGATTTGTGGCTCAAGACTTTTGATGTGAGGCCGCGGGTGATAGAGGAGGAGCAGGCAGAGTGCGGCAGCGTTGTAATAAACAAGCTTGCTAGCGCGGTTTGGTTTGAAGGATCCTTCGCCGAGTCTTTCGAACTATGGCAGCAAGGGTGGTTTTATGTCAACGAGCCGCGGGGCTCCAAGTGGGTGGCTATGCTTGCATTCCGACCTGGCCCTCTGACTCAGCTTGCTTCATGGATCAACAAGGGGTTGGACTGGGGATCCGCTAATGAGGTGCAGACTCTGCAAGGTCGCATCTGAAGCCTTACCGAGAAGGGCATCGATCTTGTGAACGTCGTTCAGGTAATGCTAGTCCGCCGGATCCTGCCGTGTCAACGGCGGCCTCTCCGTATGTGGGAGTTCAATCCAGAAGGGCGGTGGACTCTTCAGCACTTCTTCGGCACTACGCACGAAGGAATGTGGAAGTTATATTTCGGGGAGCGAGAGCAATGGCCGGACACCACCGAAGACGTCGGCCTCGACTACAATCATCCGGACACTCCGGTAAGTATTCAATCTCCGCACACCTTTCATTCAAGCATCTCTTGACAAGACACTAAACGACCTACCCTTCTACAGGACTGGATAAAGAAAGCGGTGTTAATCTGGTGTCCGGCGCCCCTTCCCGAAGACCCTGCGTTCGCCCTACTGACGCGGATGTTGACTACGACACCGTACCTGGTGTCTGTAGAGGGGGGCGAGAGCGGGGAGCCCAGAGGAGATGCCCATCCTGAGGGTGATTTAGGCGCTGTGTTCGGGGAAACCGAAACCCTTTTGCCCAGGGGCAAAGGTGTGGAGGGGGCACTTCATGGCAAGAAGAGGGCTGCTTCTGGAGGTCAGGAAGGAAAGCCTTCCAAGAAAGGGAAAATGCAGCGATGTCGTCGCTGAGCTTGATGATGAGGATGAACCTCCGGCCAGACCGTAAGTGAAGCAGGGCACTTTAACCATACCTCATTCCTTTCTTATTACTGAAATAACCCTCCGACATATGCGCATCCTCGCAGGTTAACGCCTGGTGTTTCTCAATCGTCCTCCTCCTCGGGAGACCTTCTTCCGGAGATGATGGAAAGTGACACGCCTTCTCCGGCCTCCTCGCCTAACAGGGTGGATGATCTCGAGGTGTCGTCCTGGAGGGCTCCTCTCAACCGGCAAGTAGCGCAGGAAACGAGGAAGGAGCTACCCGAAGGTGGTGCCTCTGTCACTCAGGGTTCGGGGATCAAGAATGATGGCCCCGAACTATCCGGTTTATAGCCGGAGAAAATGCTGGAGTCAGGTAAGCGGATTCCTTCAAAGGAATGTCGTGCTCCGGCAGCGGTGTCCGAAGACCCAAGAGTGCCGGAGACGCTGACGGACATGCTGCGACGAGCGTCCGTTTCAGAGGAGCACCGTGCCTTAATGGTTACGGTGGTCGGAAAGGTTTTATCCGCGAAGAGCAGGTTGAACGAGGCCTTTTACGAGCCTTCTGAGAGGTTTTGAGGTTTGTGATGTAATGTTGCCAATCGAATAATATTGACAGAATGCACCTGTTGTGTATGTAGTAGCCCCTGAGACTCGGATCGCTTTCCAAAGGAAGCGATCGAAGGATCGAGAAGATATTTTCAGGTACTAACCTTGGTTTAATTTGGAATGCAGGCTATCTCCCCTCCTGCCACTGCCCGAAATTCGAAGGTGACCGAACTGCAGCGAAAGCTGGATATTGCGGAGGATGACATTGCTTTGATCAACAGGTGTCTTGACGACTCGCAAGGTATATATGTCGAGCATTCCTTACACCAATATGCTTGCAATGTAAGCCTGACTCTGAAAAGAGTTTGATATGAAATGTGCATGAATGCAGATGGTGCTACCGCCGTGGAAGCCCTACGGGTGGAGCTAGCCCGGGCCAAGGAGCAGGCCCTGTTTAGTAATGCGGCTGTTGAAAAGGCCTCGGCTGATTTGAAGGCCGAACAAGCCGCGCGGCGCCAAGACAAGGAGGCAATGTCCACCATGGCGCGCGAGTTAGAGAATGCGGCTGGCCGCTATAAAATTCTTGAGAAGGAAAATGAAGCCAAAACGGGTAAACTTGACAAGGCCTTACGAGAGGCAAGAGAAGCGCGGTCTGAATCCAGAGCAGCCTGTGAGGAGATCCGGCAAGCTGGGGAGATTGTGGCTGGCAAGCCCTTTTTGCTACAGGCTAAGTTCGGCGATCCGAACTATGCTCAGCTTAACCAAGTATGGAGTTCTCCGGATAATTTTTTAGACTTGCCGAAGAGTTCTTCCGATGCGGTGCAGTTTTATAAGGCGCAAGAGGGGTATGCAATGGAGAAACTTTTCTGGTCACAATTTGGCGCGTCGGAGCGCCCTCTGTTGCTGAATGAACAGATGTCCCAGTGGGCCGAGCTGCATAGGATATCCGGCGCTGCCATGAAGAACGTCATAGTACGGTTGTGGCCGACTGAACCTGTCCCGAGTAGTTACTTCGGCCTGGTGCAGCGGCTTGCTGACGCGGTGCTGCGTATCAACGCTGTGAAGCGGTTGGCGTGCATTGAAGGTGCACGGATAGCCTTCGCCCGAGTCAAGATATTCTGGGGGAAGATGAAGGCCATCGATGTTGCGACGAAGAGTCCACCCAAAGGCAAGGACCATCCGGAACCAAAGCATTTTTTTGGGGAAGTCCTAGAGGCCGCCCGCTTGATAGAGGGTCAATGCTCGAAAGACATAATATTTGAGTGATGTGTACTAGGGTTGTAACAGACAACTTTGTAGTTAATCTATTTTTTGCTCGAAAGCTTGTATTCCTCCTGTGCGGCCGTTTTAATGTAATTTGAAAGTTTTCCAGTCGTCGGCTTAGCCCCCTCATAGGAAATACGGGGGTGTTCGGAAAAGCATTGAATCACTCTTTATCCAACGTCTTGGTTCATAAAGGAGGTGATAATGCGGCGAACCAGGCAACCAGACTATAGGGCGTTAACACTTTCACTTAGCCATAGGAGTTTTATGGTGGGGTACGACATAGCCCCTGGTATGTATGCGGCGTATCGTAATATTGTGCCTTACATGTTTTGATCTGAAAAAGATCCTTCGTGTAACACGGAGAATCGCTGAAGATTCGAATAAGTCGTCAAGTGGTTGACCAGCTCTCGCCACATCATGACAGTCAGTTTTCGGCTTTCTCTACCAAGGTGCTCATCCGGTCAAAGCCAGGGCACAATCGCAGTAGTTCTCCCTTTACTACCCTAGCCGATAGAGCGGAACATAGGGTAGCAAGCACAGGAGCCGGGCAACCCAACTATTGACCAAAGACAATGATTCGGAGCTGATGCATATAAGGCCAAACTTGCGACGCCGAAGTACGCTATAGAGCTATTCGGACTTTTATTGGCGAATCATTTGTTCCCATACCGGGCCTCTGGCATGTTATGCCGAGACGCGTCTTGTAACACAGCCGGTACGGCCATACTCATTGTAGAAAGAGTATTTAAAGTTTACTGGGAGTGGAGCAATATGCCAATGATAAATTCATATATAAGAAAGAAAAACCACAACCCGGCTATTTGACATGCTCGGGGTCGGGAACGGAGGAGAAAAGGGCATAGTACAGGCTCAAAATAAAGAGTGCGGTCTACAAAAAGCTATTTTGGACCTCTTGTCACACGTCTGCGCCGCCCGTCCTCTGGGAGGGGAGTCCTTAACGGAAGTAGCCCCTTAGGTGAGTGTACAGATCCGAACTTCGATAGAGTCCGTTGTAGATGCTGTCATGTTGGTCACCTGTTTATAAAAAAAAGTGAAGAAAACGGATAAAAACGTTACGGGAATGCTTGCAGGGTTGCCCATATTGTGTTGCCGCCGATGCCCATGGTATCTTGAGCGCGTAATGATGTACGCGTGGTCTAAATCTTGCCAGCATAGTGGGTGGGTGTCGGAGGCCGAACTGCTATTTCCGCTTCGGTAGTGGTCGAACGTCGGAGGGAAACTGCTTCTGGCCCGTGGTGTTCGGCCGGCGAGCCACTCCGTCGTCTTTATCGCTTGGTGGCCTCCTCCCCTTGTATTCGGTGTTAAGTTTGCCTGCCTGCTTAAAGACCCAACAGTTTCTGTTGGTGTGATTGGCTGGCTTATCAGGGTGACCGTGAATCTGGCAAGGTTGGTCCAGTATTCTGTCAAGGGCGGATGGTCCATCCTGGCTGGCTTTAAATGGCTTCTTCCATTGACCCGGCTTCGGATTGTGAAATCCGGCATTGACCGGTGTGTCGCGACTGTTGTGTTCAGTTAGTCATGGCTTGCCGTTGCCGTCTCGGATTTCGGAAGTGCCCGGGTCGCTGGCGCTGTTGCTTTTACGAGCGAGCCAGTTGTCTTCCCCCGCACAAAAGCGAGTCATTAGAGCGGTAAAGGCAGTCATGGATTTAGGTCCTTCCTGGCCGAGGTGGCGTGCTAGCCATTCATCCCGGACGCTATGTTTGAAGGCCGCGAGGGCTTCCGCGTCCGGGCAGTCAACAATTTGGTTCTTTTTGACTAAGAACCTGGTCCAGAGCTCCCTGGCTGACTCGCCGGGCTGTTGGACAATATGACTTAAGTCGTCGGCATCTGGTGGCCGGACATTTATTCCTTGGAAGTTGTCACGAAAGGCGTCTTCCAAATCTTCCCAGCTGCCAATAGAATTTTCTGGCAAACTGTTTAGCCAGTACCGTGCTGGCCCCTTAAGCTTGGAGGCAGGTATTTAATGGCATGAAGGTCGTCTCCGCGAGCCAGGTGGATATGGAGGAGGTAGACCTCGATCCATCACTACAAAAAAAATACACTTCCGTGATGATACGTGTTTGTCACAGTAGGTCGCGTTTTTTGTCATGCATGTACATCCATGACAAATTTATGACAGAATCAAGATAGTCATACCTGTGCTGTCGTAGAAGTGTTCCATGACATTACCAAAATTATCATCACATAAGTGTCCACTTCCATGACGATAAATCGCGCGTCACAGAAGTGCTTTCGTCAAGGGTGGCCGACACGTGGCATCCACCGTAACGGAACGCCGTTAAGCTATCGGGTCGGGTTTTGGATCCGATAACCCGTTAACAGCCGCGACCAATGGGGATTTTCCACGTGTAAAATCATCATTGGCTGGAGGAAACACGTGTCGGCTCATCGTTGGGACAGATGTCATCCACTCATTGGACAGAAGGCGCCTATGATACGTCGACACGTGGCACGGCCCATCAAGTTTAAATGGGTCGGCCCAACTAAAGGCCCACAAGATTTTGTGGACCATAATGGGCCGGCCCAGCTAAAGGCCCACGAGATTTTGCGGACCATAATGGGTTGGCCCAGCTAAAGGCCCACAAGATTTTGCGGGCCATAATGGGCCGGCCCAGGTAAAGGCCCACAAGATTTTTGTGTGCCATAATGGGCCGGCCCAGGTAAAGGCCCACAAAATTTTTGCGGATCATAATGGGCCGGCCCAGCTAAAGGCCCACAAGATTTCGCCGACACTAATGGGCCAGCCTAGCTGTAGGCTCACAAGATTTTGAGGACCCTAGTAGGCCGGCCCATTAACTGGCTGCCATGTTTTGGGCCAAATGCCGGCCCATATTTGATCCGGTCCATTAATGGCCTGCCACGTTCTGGGCCTAATAATGGCCCATATGAGATCCAGCCCGTTAAAAGCCTCCCACGTTCTGGGCCAAATCACGGCACAGATCAGGTCCGGCCCTTTAAGAGGCTTTGGCCTCAATTATGGCCCATATCAGATTGGGCCCGTTAACTGGACGCTATGCTTTTGGGCCCACTTGCTAAAGGCCCATTTAATAATTCGGCCTGATATTAGTTTCGGCCTGTTAAGGGCCCGTTTAACATTTTGGCCCTATATTAATTTCGGCCTGTTAAAAGCCCGTCATACAGTTGGGCCTAACTATGGCCCGGTATGCATCCGGCCTGCTCGCAGCCGATATCTGATTGGGCCAAACAAGGACCGAGACAATTTTGGCCTATTAAAAGCCCGTGATTTGATTCGCACAATCATGGGCCGGGGTCCATTTTGGGCTGCTGCTGGCCCATGAGCTGTTCGGCACGTTTCAGGCCCAACCTACTTCTCAACCTCCTAAAAGCCCATTGAGTTTTCTTGCGAAAAGAGGGCCGGGGGTTACTCGGCCTATTAAAGGCCCGAATCTACTAGTGGGCCAGTTTGACGAGGCCCATGATGCGGATCATACATCGTGATTGCATGACGGCCCGATTATGTACCGAAATTTTACGGTTTGGCCGGTTTACTACGAAGACAGGATATATATACAGTAAAATAACTGCATCATCGTGAATAAGAAAAAACCTAGACTATACAATAAAGAAATTACGGCATGTTACATCCACTGGGCATCAAAGTTCGCCACTATGATAATAAAGCACAAGCAGACAGCAGATTACATACACTGGGCATCAAAGATCGCCACCAGTGCAAATAAACACGCCGACAAAATAATATACAAAACCGACAGCACTTCAATAGAGTTCAAGAAAGGTTAGCCCTGCTGGCGAGCTGTAGCGCAACCACCTGAGCAAGATGATGAGACTGCGCTTGTTCAACACTTATATCTTCCTCACTCTAAAAGATAAAAAAGCAGACAGATGACAGGTTTTGCACATTAAAGTATCAGTGCTTACAATTCATCACATTTCTTACTGACGAATAAAGTGACATAGTTTAAAATTGCATTAACACAATATGGTATTGTTCAGGTCAAGACATGGCAGGAAATGACATTGTGAAGGAGTTGGCAGCTTCACGACACCACTGGATTACAGATCAAGAACTCATAAGTATCAATGGTTAGTGTGCTGTCAATTTATCCCATTTCAGATTGGCAAATAAAGAGACGGTTTAAATAATAGTAGAATGATATGACATTGTTCATAGTTAAGACATTGCAGAATATGACATTGTGTTGTAGTGGGTAGGTTCACCACACCACTGGATTACGGATGAAGAACAGAAGCATACATGCAGTGCAAAAGAAGATCACTTGCTCTGTATAGTTTAATTTACATGGTATGAAGAAGGAACTTGGTTGTACAACTGAAAACTTAAATTGAGAAGGATAAACTTTTGTTTATGAACTACATAATAAACTTTAAACATGCAATTTGATGCAAACACCAAAAATAAACAGCTGTTGCAGTCATGCCTAACCAAATATACACAACAAAGTTTGAAGGCTTGATAAGGACAAACATACATTACTGGTGAAGGCATGCTCTATAAAGCCCTTGTCCATGCTGATGGGGGGGGGGAATTCAAGAAGTTTACCACAGAATCTTCTTCATAAGCATTGCCTTTATTCTACATTTTGTTAAGAGTAAATATAGATGTGATAATATACGAAAAATGAAGAGTGATGCTACATAACCAAGTAGCTATAAATGTATGTGCAGCGATACAGGCAAAAGGCACAGCCAAGAGCAATGCACAGCTAAACTTCTTCAGTACCAACCTTATGGTAAGAGTAAATATAGATCCAATGTGTAGAAAATGGAGGGCAAAGGAAAATAAGCTGCAGAGTGATGGTACATGAACAACTACCTGTCAATATAAGTACACTGATAAAGGACAGCATGTACTTACAAGAACAATGCAGAGCTAAAAAAATCATTGGCATTGGATATATTCTACACTAATGTAACCATTCATACATATCAGATAATTTGGAGCGAACAATTGATAAGCAACCTATCATGCATACTGGTGTCACATAATGAACAAGGTATGTATGCAAGTACAGTGATACAGGACAACAGGTACTAACAAGAGCAAACCAGCGGGCATCATATTTGCGATATCCTGTCGTTCTTTTCAAATAGGAATTCTTCTTCGAGCAGATTTCCTGCAAAAAAGATCCGTAAGGCACATGCGGAAAAGTAGAAGTTCAAATTGTCATTTGATTTCATAGACAGTACCTCATCCTGGGAACGAGACCAGTGCATAACAAGGTTTTTCCATTCAATGTCTTCTAAATTTAGCACAGGAGACTTCACCGGAAATTCGTTTATAGACTTGCCATCAAAGTGTGATTTCCTCAGGTAACACCGATACTGCTGCAATGCTTCCTTGAAAAGCACAAGCAAGCTTTGCTCGTCATGACTATCCAGATTGACCCTCGCCTAGTTACAACAATGTAATGTAAATCATTGATGTGTTCGATCAGCAGAAAACAGGAAAATAATAACCATGAATAATAGCACTTACACGTAAGTTGGACAGGAAGATGTGAAAATGGTGTTTGTCTTCACTATAATCTTCCCATGATGGGAACATATGCACGTAGTCCCTAACAACATTGAAAGCATTGTCTTTTCAACTGGGAATAAATGGAATGGGGTTCCAATCTGCAGGAATTGGCCGTCTCTGCAGTTGGGATAGGTCTTCGGCCGGTGGACTTGCTGTACTTTTTGCTGGAGTGGGGTTTTTCTGTGGTACAGCTGGTGCTATGGCAAATGAAATCGGTATACCTTTTGCTGGAGTGTAGGTCCTGTGTGGTGGGGCTAGTGGTGTAGCCAGTGAAGTATGGGTACAGTCTGCTGGAGTCGGTCCTACGTTTAGTGTCACTGGTTGTACAGCCAATATAAGTGGGGCGCTGTCTGATTTCTCCGGCACCACCACGTTTTTCAAGGACTTTGCTGGTGCTCCTTCAGGTTCGGCAATCACCCTCTTCCTTTTTGATGTCTGATGCACAAGAACATCATTTGAGTGGAAAAACATGGTATGATGACAGATGGAATATGTATTGATAATGGATGGGCATGGCATCTCGAGTTATATGATGAGTAAACTAAGCAGATGGTGGTGCAACAAAGTAGAAGAAATGCAAGACAACATATGCAAGATACGCGCAATCAATAAAACCTTGCCAAATTAGAACAGTCACCTTGATGGGTGAACAGGACAAGCCATCTGCCTTTGACTCCTCGAGGTGGGAATAGTCATTAGGATGATATTCTGAACAAGAATCAACAGGTGGGGAGCGTATGAGTTTCATTGCTTCCAGAATGGCACTCAATGCCTTGGTGCTAATTTTGTAAGCCATTGCAGTGTTCCACAATATTCTTCTGATGCGCGGATTCTGATATTCACTGTAATTGCGTATAATATCTGAGAACCATGAAAACATAAATAGTTGTGAGATTATCTTTGTAATGCAGATGATATTCTATTATAGGGGCGCCCCTGTAAACACTTGTGTGCTATCACTGGATTCTGATGAGAGAGCTCATGTGTGCTGTAATATGGTGCGTGCATTTATATAATCTGGCACAAGTACACAAAAAAATAGGCTTCAGAAGTAAGGATAGCTGGCAGATGATAGGTTCATAATATACTATATAGAGAGTTTATTGCCAAACCATGATAACAAGAGCACACAACAACTAGGCAGATCATAGTGTACATAACAGGGGTACACCATAACCACGATATATAAATCGGGAAAGTGGAACTGGCTTGAAAATACGGTGTTGTATTGCCGCTAGTAATTGAAAGCCTATCGATCACGTACAGGCCAGCTCTATCAGCTGTTGACTGCAATTGTCCCTGCGCCCCTTCCTGACAAGGAACATACTGTACGTACTAAATACAGAATAAACAAAGAGTAACATGTTAAAGAACAGAAGAGGAAGCATATTCTTGAGGTTCCGCTTCATTGCATACAATGTTCGTTGCCCACTCATGATGAATCACAGCGCCCAAAGAAATGCAATTCCATGCTGTCTCTCTATATGTGGCAATTTTGAACAAGAGTCATTAGGATCATATTCTGAACAAGAATCAACAGGTGGGGAGCGTATGAGTTTCATTGCATCCAGAATGGCACTCAGTGCCTTGGTGCCAATTTTGTAAGTCATTGCAGTGTTTAGCTTCAAGAGTGGACTCCTGCTAGTGCGACACAAAGCAGCTACACAGATCATAGTGTAGATATAACGGGGAAAACCGTAAGCATCAGAGTAAAATCAGCAAAGTGGGACTTGCTGGAATATATGTGCTAGTATTGCCGGTACGGCTAGAAAGGCTTCGGATACCAGCTCTCTTCAAGTGAAGGTGCGGTACTGTTAATATCAGTGTAACTCTCAAAGGCGACACAGCTCCCCGCATTTCCTTGCTATTCTTATAGGATTCAAGTGGGCAGGTGACTACAAATCCTATTCCTATGTTTACAAGATCCTACGAATCAAAGAGGCTCAAAGTGTCCATCACAACCGATCGTATAGACCTCTACACTGCAAAAGTCCCTGCTCATCTTCAGTACAAGGAACATACTGTACCACTATCATACTCCCTCCGTTCCAAAATATAAGTCTTGGTAGAGATTTCCACTATGGATCACATACAGATGTATCCAGATACATTTTAGAGTGTAGATTCACTCATTTTGCTCCATATGTAGTCCATGGTGGAATCTATACAAAGACTTGTATTTAGTAACGGAGAGAGTACATATTAAAGAAGAACGGAAGAGGAACATGGTAAAGAAGAGCAAGCAGATTTTGGATAATAAAATGTTGGTTGCGCAGTGCCCACACATGATGAACCAGAGCGCATTAAGAATGCAACTCCCAGCTGTCTCTCGACCATTTCAGGTGGTTGGATGAAGATCCTACGTCTCCTAACCCATCTTCTTCCTCGCCTCTGATTCTTCCCATACAGAACACCCCACGGGCTGCCGGCCGGACCACCGGCCCCCGCCGCCTGTGTTCCTCCGCCACCCCCACCCCCACCCCCACCCCAACCCCCACCCGCGTCGAGTTTTCTTCGTTCGACGAGGCCCCACAACCACCCGAGCACCTTCGTTCGCACCGGCGAACTCCGGCGAGCTCTGAAAAATCGACTGACCCAATTTTGAAATTTAGTGTACTGTGATTTAACTAGTGTGGAATATAAAAGGGGAAAACCATAAGCATTGGGAGTATAGTGTTGAGCGTGCCATGGCGGATCTGAAGGTGCAAACCGGACAAAGGCAACTTCGCAACCAAGACAAGAAATTAGAGTAAAGCAGTGGCGATCTATTTTTTTGCTGCGGTAAATAAGTTGAGTAGATACGAAAGAGTACCGCCTCTGGTGCGGCGCCGTGTACGCATCTGTTGAGAATTTGACGGTGCTGCGGTAGCGATGGCTGTCGGCGGCGTGGAAGCAGATCTAGGAGGGTAGACGGTGGTGGCGGGGCGCGGTGGACGAGACGGTCGTAGGAGCGGTGCCGGCAAGGTGGACGACGGTGGGGATGAAGCGAGAGGACGGGATGCAAGGATCCCGGTCCGTAGCCGTGGATGAGAGAGGTCGATCTCTTGTAATGGACGGCGGCGTCGGGGTATCAGCTCCGGCATGGTGGAGGAGGACGGCGGTGGATGGGGTGGCGGACGACGGCGGATGGAGGAGGGTGGGGTGGAGAGGGTGTTTTAGCGCCCACGGAGTACGAATGGGGAAAAGGGAGGTAGAGAGGAAGGGGAACCATGTATTCAGGGCGTGCTTGTCTCAAATGCGAGGAAATTTACAAACTTAGCCCCCGTTTCAAATTTCTACTACATCACAGCAACATTAGTCGGTTGGGGATAGGACGGTAATCTCGCATACACCGAATATTTGCCGACGAGAGTTTGTTTTTGGCGCCCACCGTCTATGAATATGAATCGGGGAGGGAGTTGATTTCGGCCGAGGACACACTGTGTTTTGGCGCCCACCGTGTATGAATCCGGGTGAGAGGCAGTTAGGGTGAAATTACAAACCTACCCCTATCGAAACCTATAGAAATCCAGCAGATAGGCTTTGCGTGGCAGGGATAAGCAGTAGTGATTTCCATCTCGCAGATTTTGGTTTCGGGCGGTTACTGCGACTTTCCCCGCTTCGTTCAAATTTTGCAGAGTGCACGTTTACCGTGCCAACTCAATTCGAATCCCGTTTGTATTCTATTTTTTTCGGGCGGGATCCATTTTCAATTGGAATTACATTCTATATACATCATTTTTTATATATACTTTCAAAAGCACAACACCATTTATACATAAATATGGTTTACAAATGGCATGATCTCAGATTCATAAGGTTGTATCCATCAATTTGGATTTTCAAATATTTGAAACCACTTTATGTTGAAATCTAATGTATGCATTCCTCGCTAACTGTCTCCAATTAATGTGTGTTTCATGCGGTTTTTTTACTTCTCAAACATGTATAATGTGTTTCACACACGCAACATATAGTGTAATCCCGTTTAGACATTAATTGCATATAAACCATGCATTGTTTGCAATTGAAGAATCTATGGATCACCAATATTGATAAACTATATAACATTACACGTGTGCTCAAATTCAAATGAATATGCATGTTTGATACACCAATTTGCGTTATGATATTATCGATGCCGTGATCTCCAGTTTAAATATTTGAATCCCCTTTAATCCAGATATTCGTCTCATATAGCTATCACTCATGCTTATATAGGACTACCTCTCTGGACCTATACGCGTTCATCGTCTCTCAGGTATCTCTCGTGCTACATGTATATCGACAATGATCTTTTATCTTCGTAACACACTGACGGTACTCTCTCCCTCTACCTTCATCACTCTATCTCTCTCTAAGTATATCTCGCTCCCTGCTATGTGTCTCTAACTATGATTCTGCATGTGGAATCTCTTTCTCTCACACAAACACAAAACTTTGTCTCCCGGGGTCTCATTTCTCTCTACTATTCCCATGTGTGCCACTCGCACACCCCTCATACAGAGATGTCTTTCGCTCCTTAGATATGAGAATCTACGACTCTTCCTCTTCAATGTCTCTTTCTCACACACAAACACAAACTCTGTCTCCCAGGGTCTCATATTTCTCCATTGTTCTCTTGTATGTCGCTCACACACACCCTCTCTCCCTAGAGATATCTTGCATTCCCTCGTATGTCTCTCTAGCTATCACTCTCGTTGTGAAATATCTTTCTCTCTCGCAGACACAAAAGTCCGTCTCTCTGGATCTCATTTCTCTCTGATATCTGTTTGTATGTGACTCACATGCACCCTCTCTCTATCTCTCTCACACCCACACACATAACCCAGCCTTCTGATCCACTCGACTCCTATCTCTAACGCACACTAGCTAGCATCTTTATCTTTCTATTTATCTGTTTCTCCATCAACCTTCTTTCTCGCCCTCACTCTTGATTATATCACGCACACTACATATGTTTCTCTCTACATGCAGTTAAGTGCCCTCTCTCACACATATATAACTTCACCCTTTGAACCACCCGACGGTGATCTCCAACACCCAAACTAGCGGATGTCCCTCTAGCTAGCATCTCCATCTCTGTATCTATCTGTAGTTTCTCCGTCAACATTTCTTTCTCGCACGGAGTCTTGCTTCCTATCACCCACACTATATATGTCTCTCCATACATATGCATTTACAGGTTGGTCTCTTTTGCACAACCGTTGTGCCTCACTCCCTCTGCTCGCCATAGATGCATGCTCCAGCCCACGCCACTATCTCTTAAAGACAAAAACACATGCTCAATTGTTGGGCCTTCTTCCCTGCATTCTCACATGCATGCATATTGTCATACCGATCCGTCTCTCACATGTCGTTGATCTTATGACTTATGTCTTCTTTCTTTTATCTCGATCATGCGCGCGCGCACACACACATCCTACGTATACATGTATACCTCTCACACATGCACGTTCAAGGTCTCTATGTCTCCATACGTAGTTAATTACCCTCAATCCTAACGCCACATCGAATCGTTCTCCTCTTTTGTGCACATAAAT
>NC_057802.1:448700595-448717811 GCF_018294505.1 Triticum aestivum | reverse complement strand
ACACACACACATGCACGCACGCACGCACACCCCCCCACTAAGACTCCATCTCTCTCTCTCTCTCACTCACACACACACAAACTAAGACTCCATCTCTCTCTCTCTCCTCTCTCTCACTCACACACACACACACCCCACACACACACTAAGAGTCCATCTCACACACACACATGCTCCAGGCGGAGCATTTGTTCCTACCACCCTTCATCCAACCTTACCCGTATGATAAGCAATCACCTTTATTTACTTGCATAACATGGACAAATTCCACTTTACTTTAGTAGTCAGCAAACTTATCATCTGTACCCTTATAAAAAACGAGTTGGCGGTGATGGTGTGCCTGCCATCTTGTAATACAGACCGTATGATCTATATCTGAGGATAGAAAGCAAACTATGATAATTTTACAAAAGATACCCGCACCTCTCTCCACATCATTATCTCCCGCGACCTCATTGCCCAGCAATTAAAAAAGGAATAAGTCTCTGGAACAGTCTAGCATGCATGGTGGCCGCTGCCGCCTGCCGGCGCCGTCCATCCCCATGCCTCCGCCCATTCCGACCACCAGTCACCACCACGCTCCACTCCTCCTCGCCTTATCTCTCATCTTTCATTTTTTCGAGGACATTCTCGAGATACCAGTTTTCTGATAAAATTCTCGAGATATAATTAGTTTTTACACATGGGATTACTCCTGCATGGGTCAATCACAACAGGTGTTCTGTAAAAAAAATGCATATTGATGTTCCGTGCAATGCACGAGAATCTTTCTTGTAATTATATAACGCAAATCACGAGCAGGAAGTGACATTTTTTTGACACAACCACGTTAACATGGCCACGTAAATCACTAGCTAAAGTAAATACCATTATACTTATATCCCGATGCAAAAGGTTGAGTACATGTCTGAAGAGTAGAGTCGCACGCACGCACTCTATCTCTCAGAATCTCGCTCACACACACACACACCAGTTACGTGACGCCCACTTAAGCAGACACGTATGTTACAATTTGTGCACCCGCGGGTACACGTGATGCTGCGCATTTATTTAAGCCGGAAGGCGAACCCAAACAGTAGATGCATTCATTCCCCTCCCGCCGCCTCTTCTTTGGTCGCCGTCGCCCGGTAGCCATGGGCCGGCCGAAGGTAACAACATACGCCATACTCCCGCCGGAGCGGCGCTTTAATATGGAAATTTTAGTGGTCATGCATGCATCTTTTTGTGCTAGCACTCCTATATAAGGGTTGACCGGTCGCTTCCCGCGGACGTGCGCGGGCGGTGGAAGAGGAAGGAGAAGGGAAGCGTGCTTTGGAGTAACGTTTTTTACCACAATTTCTTAGGAAACTGAGTGCAATAATTGAGTAGTTTTGCAAACTACCAGTACTACACCTGAAACGGTTCAAAACCTATACTCCCTTGCCAGCGCGCGCTTCCCGTGTGAAACGGCCAGCGTCGCCCTGGAGCGTCAGTGCGGCATTAACGCCTGGCCAGAGCGGAGGCGACCTCTCACTCGCGCCGGCTTTGAAGTGGCGCGACGGCCGAGAGAGCGCTGCTTCCCGGTGCACGCGACTGCTCCGCGTCGAGACTGGCCATAGGCCTTGTTTGGATCCATGGGTTAGAGTTAGTTTGAGCTAGTTGGGGCTCAAATAGCCCTAAAGTATCCAAGCATGAGGGTTTAAATTGGAGCAAGTTGCACCGAACCCACCAAAAAAAACTATCCCACCCAAGAGGTGCTAACTGGAGATAGTTCTCATTGGGACCACTGAAAAATCACTTTTCTCTCTCCATGAAGTGCATTTATTGTCAATCTAACCCTGTCACCCAAAGACCTCTTTGGCTACAGTTAGTTCAGGGTTAGTCTAACCTCTAGCTAAGTTAGAGTATCAAACAGGAGCAGTATAGGACATGCAAGTTGCTCAAAGCATACAGGCAAATTCGTACGGGAAAGGATTTTTTCTTTTTCAAAACGGAACGTGAAAGGAATTTTTTTTAGAATGCTCTTGGCATGTCGCTAACATGTGATAGTTAACCGACCTCAATAGACGGCAGAAACGCCAGCCCGCCGCACTTTGATAGAGGCGAGGAGGGAGAAGCGATACAGGGTGCTGGATTACTTGAGATATGTGTCGCACGGAAGCCAAGAAATATGGTGATAGCGTGGGTTAGCCATGTACTAGTATGATGTAACTACACTGGGCTGCCGTGTTTCGTACTCTTCCAGTCCACTGTGGAGATGATTGGATAATTTTATATCGCTGAATAATATTAAATATTATGAGTGCAGACGCTCCACCACGAGTTTCCTTGCTCCTTCTCGGTCGTCCGGAATCTATGTTCTTCCACTCTATTTTTTTACGTGAGCTTTGTTCATCCTTTTGCCAACACGCGAGACATCTAGCATCAAGGTGCACATGTTATGCAAGGATCATTCCATCGATATGAAGAACACGTGGGACTGGAACTACGAGACGGACATGTACCCAGGAGTGGACGTACGAACCTGAGTAATGTAGCGCAGTACGTGAAGTAGAAAGGCACAAATGGTATGAACATGCGTGGCATATAGGGTGTGTTTGGTTGCGTTCTCGTCTCAGCATAGTTGTTCCCTCTTCATGCATGCTCAACTCAACACCCCTCTTCATGCATGCTCTCTTCATGCATGCTTCTAGTGTATTTGTGCTAAACTAGTGTGGACTCATGCACCCTCCATACACTCTACCAAACACCCAAAAGTAGGTCGAGAAGGTAACTCTTGGGCGGCATTTGTCTCTTACTACATACTACCACTAAATGTTGTACGTGCAATGCACGGTGATGTTATGGAGTACGTGCCTAAGTACTCTACTACTACTATATACCACTAAATGTTGTACGTGCAATGCACGGTGATGTTATGGAGGCACATATTAACTTTTATATTTGTTTACGTGTATGCACCGAGACCTTCCAACCAGACGTGTCTTTCTCTCCAGGTCGCACTTTGTATCGTTCATACCACTAAGTACTACTACGTGTGGTCTCCGGCCCAGAAGTGGAAGAAGTGGAGACGCTCTACCACACTGTTTTTTACGCTAGTCTCTACCACGCTGTTCATCTCCCACTCCTTTCGCTAACGTGTGGGACATCCAGCACATGCCGTGTTTGGCACCCTTCGTCGTAAGAGTTGAAACGCTAGCATTCATCAGAAATAAAAAATAATTATAAATCGGCAGTGATACTATTTTTTTGCGAACCAATCAGCAGTGATACTATACCACGCGGTTTCCTTGCTCCTCGATATCGGAAAGAATACTTCCGTTCGCCAACATGTGGGACGTCGACCATCCTGGTCCACTTGCCATGCACGCAGAACTCCAAGGGAGAGTCACCCAGGTCGTCGCGCCGCAGTAACAATGACTAATGAGCCGTCAAATCACAGGCCCACTTCCCACTTTGAAGTTGCTCGGACGAAGGAACCATCATGACTTCGTTGAATTCCGCTTCTTGAAGAAAACTACTGTACCAGCAGTACTGCTAGCTACAGTAGTTACTCCAACAGAGGCCTCCTTTCGTTCATAGGATAGGAATGTGAAAATCATAGGAAGTGAGATGACATGCATCTCAATTCCTATAGAGAAAGAGATGCCATTTGATGCTTAGGATAGGAATTTTTTCATTTAGTCTAGGCTAATGTACTGGTAATTGCTCTAAAAACTACAGTAGTAACTAGTAGTATTGGTACATGCTCGTACTCAGACACAGACACACACACTAACTACTAGTACTACTACTTCTCACATGCTGGCCAGACGCCATCGTTCTCCTTCCCGGCTTTGTCGGCGACACCCCACCGTGCTTGGATCTCCGCCGACCCCTCCGCAGCAGCGCGTGCGTCCTATTCTTTCTTGCGGCGGCGGGCCTCTCTTTTCTTGAGTGCTTTCTGACTTTTCCGCTCCCTCTGCGCGGCTTTGGCCGCCTCTTGCTCTACCGCCCATTCGGCCTTGGCATCTTCAAATTCCTCCCGCATAGTTGTGAGGTCGCGAGCGGCGATGAACTCGGCACGGCGGGATGCCATCGCTTCCCTACCATTTTGTGTGCGGTCGTGGGCGGCGAGGAACTCGGCGCGGCGGGATGCCATCGCTGCCTTACCGGTTAGTGTGCGGCGCGGTGGCATGAACGACGCTTGGTGAGAGCTCTGGGGTGGAGTGGCCGGACAACCATATAGTGCATTGGTTTGTCAAGAGCTCAAGGACAGAAGACGAAGCAAATTTGGATTCCCCTTCAATCCTGGTCATTTATTACCGAGTAAAATGCATTGGCGGTCATCGAACTTGTCTTGATAGCTCACTTTGATCATTGTATACGAGATATGGTGATTATACGGTCACTGGCTCAGCGTATAGCTCCGTATTTGTTTGGTTGACCAGTCAAACAGTCCGCATGCGCCTCATCAGCTCGTGTTCTTTATGTATCTACGCGGGCCTACCTGTCAATGGAGAAAGAAATAATGTAAAAACCAAAATTATGCGTATGTGGGGAATCAAACCACGGACTCATCGCTGCAATGCACCCTCGTCAGCCAAAGGAAAATGAAATACTTCGCGTCAGACACTCACGCTCACGCTGTCAAAGCATGCTAATGCATGCACGTCGCCCTCTAAATCAAAGTCCTGCTCATGGCACAACGCAAACGGCGAGCCCATCACCTGCGCGCCCCGGCGGTGCGTGACATTACTGTTTAGACGTTTGATGGAGGCCTACGCGAACGCCGAGCATGTATTCACCTGGCTCAACACCAACGGTCATACGCGGACCGCCTTGCTCATGTATATCATCCATCACAACGACAATCTATAAAACAGCCTAAGCTAGAGAGGGTACTATGGTAGTATGATACGGAGTATGTACTATCGTGAGCGACCGATCTTAGTGCCACTGCACACCGAAACCCCTTCCATTGCTAGCGCGCGCTTCTCGCCTGAAATGGTCACCGTCTCTACAGAATGTCAATGCCGCATTCACCAGACTTAACTGCAGGTGCAATTGGTGTGTCACTGACATGCGGGCCAGATGCCCATTGGGCCCACATGTCAGTAACCCAAACGCATCTGCAGTTAAGTCACTGAAGCAGCGTCCGCATTCACGCCCGACGAACCTACTCCGGCGCCAGTTGTCCATCCGTCTGCCGCGGCTCATTGCCATTCGCCCGCTATATTAACTTGAGCCCCAGCTCCCAGCCATAGCCAAAGACCCACACTTATTCTCCTCCGGTCCCTTCATTCTGTCGGCACCACTTCAACCATGGCCTCCTGGCGCTCCGAAGCTCTCTCGGACGTACTGTCGCAGGAGCAGACGAGGGACATCGGCGGCTCCGCTCCGGGCGCGCTCCAAAGCTCTCTTCGACGTACTGTCGCAGGAGCAAACGAAGGAGATCGCCGGCACCCCCCCCGGCCGCCCTCCGCCGCCACGACCACGAAGCCGACGCGCGTGCACAGGCGTAGCCGGCAGCAAGGAAGAGTAGTACACGGTAGGTCTCCGCCGCTCTGGAGGAGGAGGTTATCGAGGCGGATGAGGAGGAGGCAAAGGCAATGGCCGGATTTCTTGGGTTCATGGCCGGACATGGTGGTCGGGCGCCGGCGATCGTTTAGATTAGGTTTACAGTAGGTTTTAGTACGGTTTGTGCGAAATATGTAATGAATTTCGTCCAGTTTGTAGGAAAAGTTTTCAAAATGTAATGAATTTCATCTGGTTAATTTGAAATTTGCTTTGTTTGCACGAATTTCGTCCGGTTAGTTCATATAGTTGTCGAAAGGTATGTGGGCAGCATCGGATGGCATCCATCAGTGTCCTCGGACAGATGCCGGTGTAAATTTGTGGGCCAGCGCTGGAGATGCCCTAACTATCATGCTATAATCGCTAACAATCCTCCATTATTGTCGTGGTATTCTCACGGGGGGCTTGCGAGTCGACAGATGCCACAAGGGCTTAGTGTGAGGGTAAGACTGCTGCTGATAGGCCCGGGAGCGGGTATGCGAGTAGCACGCGCTAGTTTACCCAGGTTCGGGGCTCTCCGGAGATATAATACCCCTACTCCTGCATGTCTAAGTATATCTGGTATATCTGGTATAGAGTTGCTCCTGGAGCTGTATCTGAAAGCAGTGCCACAGGCATCTGGTTTCATATATGCATGTATGTGGCATGCTCTAGTGGTCGGCCATGCTCGTGGCCGAATGGGTGTGCCTGGGCATGTATGCATGCGTGAGTGTATGTCCGAGTGGATGGATGGATGGATGGATGGCTATATATAGTGTGGAGCTAGCTTACTATCTAAGCCATGTGGTGGTATGGGAGCAAGGCATGGGGGGTGTCACACTTGTTCCCTGGGTCACTTCACAAATAGTGCCCAGGGACAAGTGACAGTATACATGATGGCGTCGTGGTACAACTGTCTCGTCCGCGCCGTCTTGTCAGGGTCTTGTCGGTGTCGGGTCGGGCTGTAGTCGGCAGCCGGCTGGTTGGCGCAGTCGGCAGCCGGCCGGGCAGAGCAGTCGGACGGGGAGCCGGCAGGAGCAGCCGGGCAGTCGGACTGAGGGGCTTTGCTAGCCCCGATGTCTTGAGTTATTTGTTGGAAATATGCCCTAGAGGCAATAATAAATGGTTATTATTATATTTCTTTGTTCATGGTAATTGTCTATTGTTCATGCTATAATTGTATTGTCCGGAAATCGTAATACATGTGTGAATACATAGACCACAACGTGTCATTAGTAAGCCTCTAGTTGACTAGTTCGTTGATCAACAGATAGTCATGGTTTCCTGACTATGGACATGGGATGTTGTTGATAACGGGATCACATCATTAGGAGAATGATGTGATGGACAAGACCCAATCCTAAGCATAGCATATAAGATCGTGTAGTTTCGTTTGCTAGAGCTTTTCCAATGTCAAGTATCTTTTCCTTAGACCATGAGATCGTGCAACTCCCGGATACCGTAGGAGTGCTTTGGGTGTGCCAAACGTCACAACGTAACTGGGTGACTATAAAGGTGCACTACGGGTATCTCCGAAAGTGTCTGTTGGGTTGGCACGGATCGAGACTGGGATTTGTCACTCCGTGTGACGGAGAGGTATCTCTGGGCCCACTCGGTAATGCATCATCATAATGAGCTCAATGTGACTAAGGCGTTAGTCATGGGATCATTCATTGTGGTACGAGTAAAGAGACTTGCCGGTAACGAGATTGAACAAGGTATTGGGATACCGACGATCGAATCTCGGGCAAGTAACATACCGATTGACAAAGGGAATTGCATACGGGATTGATTGAATCCTCGACACCGTGGTTCATCCGATGAGATCATCGTGGAACATGTGGGAGCCAACATGGGTATCCAGATCCCGCTGTTGGTTATTGACCGGAGAGGCGTCTCGGTCATGTCTGCATGTCTCCCGAACCCGTAGGGTCTACACACTTAAGGTTCGGTGACGCTAGGGTTGTAGAGATATGTGTATGCGGAAACCCGAAAGTTGTTCGGAGTCCCGGATGAGATCTCGGACGTCACGAGAGGTTCCGGAATGGTCCGGAGGTGAAGAATTATATATAGGAAGTCAAGTTTCGGCCACCGGGAAAGTTTCGGGGGTTACCGGTATTGTACCGGGACCGCCGGAAGGGTCCCGGGGGTCCACCGGGTGGGGCCACCTATCCCGGAGGGCCCCGTGGGCTGAAGTGGGAAGGGAGCCAGCCCCTAGTGGGGAGACGCTCCCCCATGGGCCTCCCCCCTGCGCCTAGGGTTGCAAACCCTAGTGTGGGGGGGCTTCCCACTTGCCTTGGGGGGCAAGGCACCCCCCTTGGCCGCCGCCCCCACCCTAGATGGGTTTGGCCAGCGCCCCCCTCCCAAGGGGGCCTATATAAAGGGGGGAGGGCAGCAATAGCTCAGCCTTGGGCGCCTCCCTCCTCCCCTGCTACACCTCTCCCTCTCGCAGACAGTCGACAAAGCCCTGCCGAGATCCCGCTACATCCACCACCACCCCGTCGTGCTGCTGGATCTCCATCACCTCTCCTCCCCCCTTGCTGGATCAAGAAGGAGGAGACGTCGCTGCACCGTACGTGTGTTGAACGCGGAGGTGCCGTCCGTTCGGCACTCGGTCATCGGTGATTTGGATCACGGCGAGTACGACTCCGTCATCTACGTTCATTGGAACGCTGCCGCTCGCGATCTACAAGGGTATGTAGATGCACTCCTTTCCCCTCGTTGCTAGTATACTCCATAGATGCATCTTGGTGAGCGTAGGAAAATTTTAAAATTATGCTACGATTCCTAACAGTGGTATCAGAGCCAGGCCTATGCGTAGTTACTATGCACGAGTAGAACACAAAGCAGTTGTGGGCGTTGAGTTTGCCAATTCTTCTTGCCGCTACTAGTCTTTTCTTGTTTCGGCGGTATTGTAGGATGAAGCAGCCCAGACCGACCTTACACGTACGCTTACGTGAGACAGGTTCCACCGATTGACATGCACTAATTGCATAAGGTGGCTAGCGGGTGTCTGTCTCTCCTACTTTAGTCGAAACGGATTCGATGAAAAGGGTCCTTATGAAGGGTAAATAGAAATTGGCAAATCACGTTGTGGTCATACGTAGGTAAGCAACGTTCTTGCTAGAAACCTACAAACCACGTAAAAACTTGCAACAACAATTAGAGGACGTCTAACTTGTTTTGCAGCATGTGTTATGTGATGTGATATGGCCAGAAGATGTGATGAATGATATATGTGATGTATGAGATTGATCATATTCTTGTAATAGGAATCACGACTTGCATGTTGATGAGTATGACAACCGGCAGGAGCCATAGGAGTTGTCTTTATTATTTTGTATGACCTGCTTGTCATTGAATAACGCCATGTAAATTACTTTACTTCGTTGCTAAACGCGTTAGCCATAGAAGTAGAAGTAATCGTTGGCGTGACGACTTCATGAAGACACAATGATGGAGATCATGGTGTCATGCCGGTGACGAAGATGATCATGGTGCCCCGAAGATGGAGATCAAAGGAGCATAATGATATTGGCCATATCATGTCACTATTTGATTGCATGTGATGTTTATCATGTTTTTGCATCTTATTTGCTTAGAACGACGGTAGTAAGTAAGATGATCCCTTATAATAATTTCAAGAAAGTGTTCACCCTAACTGTGCACCGTTGCGAAGGTTCGTTGTTTCGAAGCACCACGTGATGATCGAGTGTGATAGATTCTAACGTTCGAATACAACGGGTGTTGACGAGCCTAGCATGTACAGACATGGCCTCCGAACACACGCAATACACTTAGGTTGACTTGACGAGCCTAGCATGTACAGACATGGCCTCGGAACACGGAGGACCGAAAGGTCGAGCATGAGTCGTATAGAAGATACGATCAACATGGAGATGTTCACCGATCTTGACTAGTCCGTCTCACGTGATGATCGGACACGGCCTAGTTAACTCGGATCATGTTTCACTTAGATGACTAGAGGGATGTCTATCTGAGTGGGAGTTCATTAATTTGATTATATGAACTTAATTATCATGAACTTAGTCTAAAATCTTTACACTATGTCTTGTAGATCAAATGGCCAACGTTGTCCTCAACTTCAACGCGTTCCTAGAGAAAACCAAGCTGAAAGATGATGGCATCAACTATACGTACTGGGTCCGGAACCTGAGGATCATCCTCATAGTAGCCAAGAAATATTATGTCCTAGAAGCACCGCTAGGTGAAGCACCAATCCCACAAAACCAAGACGTTATGAACGCTTGGCAGCAGCGTGCTGATGATTACTCCCTCGTTCAGTGCGGCATGCTTTACAGCCTAGAACCGGGTCTCCAAAAGCGTTTTGAGAAACATGGAGCATATGAGATGTTCGAGGAGCTGAAATTGGTTTTCCAAGCTCATGCCCGGGTCGAGAGATATGAAGTCTCCGACAAGTTCTTCAGTTGTAAAATGGAGGAAAACAGTTCTGTAAGTGAGCACATACTCAGAATGTCTGGGTTGCACAACCGCTTGACTCAGCTGGGAATTAATCTCCCGGATGACGCGGTCATTGACAAAATCCTTCAGTCGCTTCCACCAAGCTTCAAGAGCTTTCTGATGAACTACAATATGCAGGGGATGGAAAAGACCATTCCTGAGGTATATTCAATGCTGAAATCAGCGGAGGTGGAGATCAGAAAAGAACATCAAGTGTTGATGGTGAATAAAACCACTAAGTTCAAGAAGGGCAAGGGTAAGAAGAACTTCAAGAAGGACGGCAAGGGAGTTGCCACGCCCGGTAAACCAGTTACTGGGAAGAAGTCAAAGAATGGACCCAAGCCTGAAACTGAGTGCTTTTATTGCAAGGGAAGTGGTCACTGGAAGCGGAACTGCCCCAAATACTTGCGGAAAAGAAGGCCGGCAACACCAAAGGTATATGTGATATACATATAATTGATGTGTACCTTACCAGTACTCGTAGTAGCTCCTGGGTATTTGATACCGGTGCGGTTGCTCATATTTGTAACTCAAAACAGGAACTACGGAATAAACGGAGACTGGCGAAGGACGAGGTGACGATGCGCGTCGGGAATGGTTCCAAGGTCAATGTGATCGCCGTCGGCACGCTACCTCTGCATCTACCTACGGGATTAGTTTTAAACCTCAATAATTGTTATTTAGTGCCAACTTTGAGCATGAACATTGTATCTGGATCTTGTTTAATTCGAGATGGCTACTCATTTAAATCCGAGAATAATGGTTGTTCTATTTATTTGAGAGATATGTTTTATGGTCATGCCCCGCTGGTCAATGGTTTATTCTTGATGAATCTCGAACGTGATGTTACACATGTTCATAGTGTGAATACCAAAAGATGTAAAGTTGATAACGATAGTCCCACATACTTGTGGCACTGCCGCCTTGGTCACATTGGTGTCAAGCGCATGAAGAAGCTCCATGCAGATGGACTTTTGGAGTCTCTTGATTACGAATCATTTGACACATGCGAACCATGCGTCATGGGTAAGATGACCAAGACTCCGTTCTTCGGAACAATGGAGCGAGCAACCAATTTATTGGAAATCATACATACCGATGTGTGCGGTCCAATGAGTGTTGAGGCTCGCGGAGGATATCGTTATGTTCTCACTCTCACTGATGACTTAAGTAGATATGGGTATGTCTACCTAATGAAACACAAGTCTGAAACCTTTGAAAAGTTCAAGGAATTTCAGAGTGAGTCGAGAATCAACGTGACAGGAAAATAAAATTCTTACGATCAGATCGTGGTGGAGAATATTTAAGTCACGAGTTTGGTGCACACTTAAGGAAATGTGGAATAGTTTCACAACTCACGCCGCCTGGAACACCTCGGAGAAACAGTGTGTCCGAACGTCGTAATCGCACTCTATTGGATATGGTGCGATCTATGATGTCTCTTACCGATTTACCGCTCTCATTTTGGGGCTATGCTTTAGAGACTGCCGCATTCACTTTAAATAGGGCTCCGTCGAAATCCGTTGAGACGACACCGTATGAATTATGGTTTGGGAAGAAACCTAAGCTGTCGTTTCTAAAAGTTTGGGGATGCGATGCTTATGTCAAGAAACTTCAACCTGAAAAGCTCGAACCCAAGTCGGAAAAATGCGTCTTCATAGGATACCCTAAGGAAACTATTGGGTATACCTTCTACCTCAGATCCGAAGGCAAGATCTTCGTTGCCAAGAACGGGTTCTTTCTGGAGAAGGAGTTTCTCTCGAAAGAATTGAGTGGGAGGAAAGTGGAACTTGATGAGGTGATAGTCACCCCTTCCGTACCGGAAAGTAGCGCAGCACGGGAAAATGTTCCTATGGTGCCTACACCGACTGGGGAGGAAGTTAATGATGATGATCATGAAACTTCGGATCAAGTTACTGAACTTCGTAGGTCCACAAGGACACGTTCCGCACCAGAGTGGTACGACAACCCTGTCCTGGAAATCATGTTGTTAGACAACGGTGAACCTTCGAACTATGAAGAAGCGATGGCGGGCCCGGATTCCGACAAATGGCTAGAAGCCATGAAATCCGAGATAGGATCCATGTATGAAAACGAAGTATGGACTTTGACTGACTTGCCCGATGATCGGCGAGCCATAGAAAACAAATGGATCTTTAAGAAGAAGACGGACGCGGATGGTAATGTGATCATCTACAAAGCTCGACTTGTCGCTAAGGGTTATCGACAAGTTCAAGGGGTTGACTACGATGAGACTTTCTCACCCGTAGATGAAGCTGAAGTCCGTCCGAATCATGTTAGCAATTGCCGCATACTATGATTATGAGATATGGCAGATGGATGTCAAAACGGCATTCCTTAACGGCTTCCTTAAGGAAGAGTTGTATATGATGCAGCCGGAAGGTTTTGTCGATCCTAAGAATGCTAACAAAGTATGCAAGCTCCAGCGCTCAATCTATGGGCTGGTGCAAGCATCTCGGAGTTGGAACATTCGCTTTGATGAGATGATCAAAGCGTTTGGGTTTACACAGACTTATGGAGAAGCCTGTGTTTACAAGAAAGTGAGTGGGAGCTCTGTAGCATTTCTCATATTATATGTGGATGACATACTATTGATGGGAAATGATATAGAACTCTTGGAATGTATAAAGGCCTATTTGAATAAGTGTTTTTCAATGAAGGACCTTGGAGAAGCTGCTTATATATTAGGCATCAAGATCTATAGAGATAGATCGAGACGCCTCATTGGTCTTTCACAGAGTACATACCTTGACAAGATATTGAAGAAGTTCAATATGGATCAGTCCAAGAAGGGGTTCTTGCTTGTATTGCAAGGTGTGCAATTGAGCACGGCTCAATGCCCGACCACGGCAGAAGATAGAGAAAAGATGAGTGTCATCCCCTATGCCTCGGCCATAGGGTCTATTATGTATGCCATGCTGTGTACCAGACCTGATGTAAACCTTGCCATAAGTTTGGTAGGAAGGTACCAAAGTAATCCTGGCATGGAACACTGGACAGCGGTCAAGAATATCCTGAAGTACCTGAAGAGGACTAAGGATATGTTTGTCGTTTATGGAGGTGACGAAGAGCTCGTCGTAAAGGGTTACGTCGACGCTAGCTTTGACACAGATCTGGATGACTCGAAGTCACAGACCGGATATGTGTATATTTTGAATGGAGGAGCAGTAAGCTGGTGCAGTTGCAAACAAAGCGTCGTGGCGGGATCTACATGTGAAGCGGAGTACATGGCAGCCTCGGAGGCAGCACAGGAAGCAGTCTGGATGAAGGAGTTCATTACCGACCTAGGGGTGATTCCCAATGCGTCAGGCCCGATGACTCTCTTCTGTGACAACACTGGAGCTATTGCCCTTGCGAAGGAGCCCAGGTTTCACAGGAAGACCAGGCATATCAAGCGTCGCTTCAACTCCATTCGTGAAAGTGTTCAAAATGGAGACATAGATATTTGTAAAGTACATACGGACCTGAATGTAGCAGATCCGTTGACTAAACCTCTCCCTAGAGCAAAACATGATCAACACCAGGACGCAATGGGTGTTCGATTCATCACAATGTAACTAGATTATTGACTCTAGTGCAAGTGGGAGACTGTTGGAAATATGCCCTAGAGGCAATAATAAATGGTTATTATTATATTTCTTTGTTCATGGTAATTGTCTATTGTTCATGCTATAATTGTATTGTCCGGAAATCGTAATACATGTGTGAATACATAGACCACAACGTGTCCCTAGTAAGCCTCTAGTTGACTAGCTCGTTGATCAACAGATAGTCATGGTTTCCTGACTATGGACATGGGATGTCGTTGATAACGGGATCACATCATTAGGAGAATGATGTGATGGACAAGACCCAATCCTAAGCATAGCATATAAGATCGTGTAGTTTCGTTTGCTAGAGCTTTTCCAATGTCAAGTATCTTTTCCTTAGACCATGAGATCGTGCAACTCCCGGATACCGTAGGAGTGCTTTGGGTGTGCCAAACGTCACAACGTAACTGGGTGACTATAAAGGTGCACTACGGGTATCTCCGAAAGTGTCTGTTGGGTTGGCACGGATCGAGACTGGGATTTGTCACTCCATGTGACGGAGAGGTATCTCTGGGCCCACTCGGTAATGCATCATCATAATGAGCTCAATGTGACTAAGGCGTTAGTCACGGGATCATGCATTGCGGTACGAGTAAAGAGACTTGCCGGTAACGAGATTGAACAAGGTATTGGGATACCGACGATCGAATCTCGAGCAAGTAACATACCGATTGACACAGGGAATTGCATACGGGATTGATTGAATCCTCGACACCGTGGTTCATCTGATGAGATCATCGTGGAACATGTGGGAGCCAACATGGGTATCCAGATCCCGCTGTTGGTTATTGACCGGAGAGGCGTCTCGGTCATGTCTGCATGTCTCCCGAACCCGTAGGGTCTACACACTTAAGGTTCGGTGACGCTAGGGTTGTAGAGATATGTGTATGCAGAAACCCGAAAGTTGTTCGGAGTCCCGGATGAGATCCCGGACGTCACGAGAGGTTCCGGAATGGTCCGGAGGTGAAGAATTATATATAGGAAGTCAAGTTTCGGCCACCGGGAAAGTTTTGGGGGTTACCGGTATTGTACCGGGACCACCGGAAGGGTCCCGGGGGTCCACCGGGTGGGGCCACCTATCCCGGAGGGCCCCGTGGGCTGAAGTGGGAAGGGAACCAGCCCCTAGTGGTCTGGGCGCCCCCGCATGGGCCTCCCCCCTGCGCCTAGGGTTGCAAACCCTAGGGTGGGGGGGCTTCCCACTTGCCTTGGGGGGCAAGGCACCCCCCTTGGCCGCCGCCCCCACCCTAGATGGGTTTGGCCGGCGCCCCCCTCCCAAGGGGGCCTATATAGAGGGGGGAGGGAGGGCAGCTATAGCTCAGCCTTGGGCGCCTCCCTCCTCCCCTGCTACACCTCTCCCTCTCGCAGACGCTCGGCGAAGCCCTGCCGAGATACCGCTACATCCACCACCACCCCGTCGTGCTGCTGGATCTCCATCAACCTCTCCTCCCCCCTTGCTGGATCAAGAAGGAGGAGACGTCGCTGCACCGTACGTGTGTTGAACGCGGAGGTGCCGTCCGTTCGGCACTCGGTCATCGGTGATTTGGATCACGGCGAGTACGACTCCGTCATCCACGTTCATTGGAACGCTTCTGCTCGTGATCTACAAGGGTATGTAGATGCACTCCTTTCCCCTCGTTGCTAGTATACTCCATAGATGCATCTTGGTGAGCGTAGGAAAATTTTAAAATTATGCTACGATTCCCAACATTATTGTCTCGCCGTCTTCGGGGTATTCGTGGCCAATTACTCCGACAGTAGCCCCCAAGCCTCCGGGCAACTTGGCAAAGTTGGGCGGAGGTTTTTTGGCGGGTGTTTCATGGAAATGATCATGCAAAAGACAAAGTTAGTCCATGCAGACTTATCAAATGATTGCTTTTAGCACTGCAAGTTTTATGCGGAGGGTGCCGACTCGGTTTCGTCTGAGCCCCCTTCAATCTCTTTCATGTTCCCTCCACTCTTTGGCTTGCTCTCGCTTGCCAGACAGCCGCTCTGTGGTCTGTGGCTGAGAGTGGGCCGCGGAGTGGAGTGTACAATACTCAGACTCTGGGAGCGAATTTAACCGAGCAGATACTCATAAAGAAAACGGCCGGGTCGCCCGAACCGTTTTTCTTCCCGGATGTTTTTCGCGTGGGTGGCCTCCAGCGTTCACTCTTGCTAGCCGGACAGCCGCTCTGCGGTCTGTGACTAAGAGTGGGCCTTTGGTACCGCGCACGCTACTAAGCCGTCTGCGGGAACAAACGTCTCAGGCCAAGCGGCCAGCCCCCGGGCCAACTCTGGCTGGCGCCGGGGCAAACAGTGCTGCAACTGTAATAAAATGCGGAGATAGCCCCCGAGCATCGATCGGGGTTATCTGTGCTCTCGTGGTGAAAAAATATGCGGGTGAGGAGCTCACATTGATTTTTGTGTAGCCGAGGCGGATGTCGTCGAAGATAGCCGGCGCGGCTCGGCGCTTCGCGGAGCGCGTCGGCGCACCCGCTGCGTGTAGCCCTCGAGCCTCTAGGCGCTCGAGGAGGGTCCAGCCGGTCGGGCCTGATCGGCCAGGCGGCAAGCAGAACGCAGCCGAGCCGGCCTGGCACAGCCGGCCAGGTGGCGAGGCGCCTGGCAGCGCCCTTTTTCTTCTTTCTTCTCTTGTTTTTGTTTCTTGCAATATTCCGTGGGGGCGCGCCAGCGCACCCACTGGGTGTAGCCCCCAAGATTCGGGCCGACTGCTGAGCGGTCGGGCCGGATCTCCCGGCAACTACTTTGTCTTCTTCCTTGCGGGGGCGCGTCAGCGCACCCGCTGGGTGTAGCCCCCGAGATTCGGGCCGACTGCTGACCAGTCGGGCCGGATCTCCCGGCAACTACTTTATTCTTCTTCGTGGGGGCGTGTCAGCGCACCCGCTGAGTGTAGCCCCCGAGATTCGGGCCGACTGCTGAGTAGTCGGGCCAGATCTCCTGGCAACTACTTTGTCTTCTTTGTTGAAGTTGATGCTTTTTTCTTCTTCTCTTTGTCCGTCTGTTGGCAACGGGCAGCCGGACGTTTCGCCCTTGTGTCCGTGTTGATGGGAGCAGTCGGCCCGCATCTCTTTCTTTCTTTCTTTCTGCTTTTTGAGGCAGTCGGCCACTTTTTATTTTTTAGCACCCGGCTAGGTTGCCAGTCGGCACACTTTGTTGACCCAGCAACAGTCAGCCACTCTTCTTTTTTTTAGCATTCAGCCACCTCTCAGCCGGATTGGGCACTCGGCCCTTTCTCTCTTTTTTCTTCCAGCCGGCCATTGGGCAGGCGGCCCATTTCTTACAGCAGTCGCCCGCGACGGGCAGCCGACTACGGCGGGAGCCGGCAGGCGGAAACTGGCACGAAGCAGGCGGAGGCGGCGCCGGGCGCAGCGGCGAGGAGGCACGGCAAGGCGGAGAACTCGGCTGCGGGTAGAGGCGGTGCCGGCCTGCGGGCGGAGCCGGCAGGCGAGACCCGGAGCCGAACGGCCGGGCGCGCGGATGCGGAGGAAACCGGCACGGCCCGGGACGCGGAGCCCGCGAGCAAGAGGCGGCAGCGGCGACCCGGAGGAGGGCGCCGGCGCGGAGTAACGGGGAGACGGCAGCCAGCCGTCCACGTTGCGGGCAGCCGGCCCG
>NC_057802.1:448607129-448700086 GCF_018294505.1 Triticum aestivum | reverse complement strand
CGGAGATGGCCTGGCCGCGGCCAACGCAGGAGCCGGCGGGGGGCGCGCGGGGCGCAGCCGGCCGCGGCACCCGACGCTGGAGCCGACGGCAGACGCGAGGCGTGGCCGTGGCAGAGGCGGAGCCGGCGTGGAGGAGACTCAGAGCGGTGCTGACCGGTTGCGAGGGAGGTGCAGGGGCTCAGCCGCTGCAGGCGGATGAAGCAGCTCGGGGCGGAGGCAGGCGAAGCAACTCGGGACGCAGCAGGAGCCGAACGAGGCAGCAGCGCTATGGCGAGCTAGTGGTGGAGGAGCTCGGGCCGTGAGGCATTACACGGAGATGGCCGGGCGGAGCGCACGCGTGACCGCGAGCGAGGGTCGCGCGCGAGGCGCTGGAAAAGGCGACGGCCACGGCGAGGCAAGCAGGTGGGCAGCAGCTTGGGCGGGTTAGAGCGGAGACGAGCATTGTCTGGCTAATATATGGGCAATATCTGACTTGCATCAGGTTAATGCACAGGCATTATCCAACTGGTGTCTAGCTGCTATCTGATGCGTATATGACTTGCATGTGGCTAGTGTTTGACCCTGGTTGACTTGCATCTAGCTAGCTTGCAAGCAGATGCAAGTTAGCGGGATGAGCGTGATCAGGCTCAGCGGTGTCGAGGCCGACGAGGCGGACGCGCCGTCCCGTGCGGCCGCCCCGGGGGCGTGTCAATGTCGAGCCCTCAAGCGCGGCCGGAGAGGTGACAGCGACGCCGCGACGGAGGTGACGAGGATGGCGAGGCCGACGGCAAGGACGCACCGCCTCTCGCGGCCACTCCGGGGGCGTGTCGATGTCGAGCCCCCGACCACTATCAGTGAGACGGCGCGACGCCGCGGCGGTGAAGGCGAGGATGGTCCCGCCCGGACTTCGAAACCAGCAGCAGCGTGGTAGCATAGTAGTAGTACCACACCACGGTTGGCGCCAACTGTCGTGGTATTCTCACGGGGGGCTTGCGAGTCGACAGATGCCACAAGGGCTTAGTGTGAGGGTAAGACTGCTGCTGATAGGCCCGGGAGCGGGTATGCGAGTAGCACGCGCTAGTTTACCCAGGTTCGGGGCTCTCCGGAGAGATAATACCCCTACTCCTGCATGTCTGAGTATATCTGGTACATCTGGTACAGAGTTGCTCCTGGAGCTGTATCTGAAAGCAGTGCCACAGGCATCTGGTTTCATATATGCATGTATGTGGCATGCTCTAGTGGTCGGCCATGCTCATGGCCGAATGGGTGTGCCTGGGCATGTATGCATGCGTGAGTGTATGTCCGAGTGGATGGATGGATGGATGGATGGCTATATATAGTGTGGAGCTAGCTTACTATCTAAGCCATGTGGTGGTATGGGAGCAAGGCATGGTGGGGCGTCACACTTGTTCCCTGGGTCACTTCACAAATAGTGCCCAGGGACAAGTGACACTATACATGATGGCATCGTGGTACAGCTGTCTCGTCCGCGGTATGGCCGTCTCGTCGGGGTCTTGTCGGTGTCGGGTCGGGCTACAGTCGGCAGCCGGCTGGTTGGCGCAGTCGGCAGCCGGCAGCCGGCCGGGCAGAGCAGTCGGACGGGGAGCCGGCAGGAGCAGCCGGGCAGTCGGACTGAGGGGCTTTGCTAGCCCCGATGTCTTGAGTTATTTGTTGGAAATATGCCCTAGAGGCAATAATAAATGGTTATTATTATATTTCTTTGTTCATGGTAATTGTCTATTGTTCATGCTGTAACCCCAAATAATTGTCGGAGTAATTGGCCATTTTGATCGAGGGATAAATGTTGCTCCTGCCGGCTCCAAATAATTGTCGGAGTAATTGGCCATTTTGATCGAGAGAGACATGTTGTCTTGCAATTTCACTGACATGTGGGACCGTAATTGAATAAACCGTCGATAGCCGAAATCTAATCGCTCGGCGGGCGTCGGCTGAGAAGAGATAAACGGGGGAGGGAGAAGAGATCGCCCGCCCGCCGCGCACGGACTCCAAGAAATATATGGTGATAATGTGAGGTGGGCCATGCTGGAGTCCGGACCGCTTCCGGAGCCCGCTCTCACTGCCCTGGCCCCTCAAGACGCTAGCTGCCCGCCGCATGCATGCATAGCAAGTAGTACTCCTTATGTGGAGGAGAGAGAGGCATTGACAAAGTCAAGGAGTGGGCTCTGCAAGAGCCTGTCTCTACACGTGCTCCTAGGTATAAAAAAATAATTCTAAAAAAAGGCATAAAAAACAATTGTGTCTTAAAAAAGAAAGGTAAAAAACATTTGAGAGGAAATAGATAGAGAGAAAGTGAGAAAAAGCTGTAACCTGGGCATTACATGAGGAAGGAGGGAGTGGTGCACATGCCAAGTTCACTGGGTTGCCGTGTTTCACACTCCTCCGTCGAAATAGTGGAGACAATAGCTTTCATAAAAAATAAACAATGAATACTCGTTGCTTGTCCTCTATATCGGAAAGAATACTTTCATTCGCCGACATGTGGGACGTCGACCATCCTGGTCCACCTGCCATGCACAAAATTATCCTGGTCTACCCCGGTCGTATCGCAGGCCCAACCTTTCCCACTGTAAGTTGTTCGGACGAAGGAACCATCATGACTCCGTCGAATTCCGCTTCTTCAAGAAAACTTACTGTACCCGCAATACTGCTACCACACGCGAAGACTGGACGGCACTGTACCACATCATATCACCAAAACCCACTAGGCCAAACTAGCCCGCCTAGGTCATCTATTTTGGAACGGAGGGAGTACGTCTCTGCACTGCTATGATTTTGTGTTGCACGTTCTCTATACTTTTGCTACGATTTTCCTACCCTATGAACCAAATGAGGCCTGAATGTATGTCGACTATTGTCTGATCGATCGCTAAGCCTACAATTTTAGGAGCTAGGGCTATTGGTCGATCGACGAGGGATAAGTATAAGCGTACCACGAGCTCATCAGCCCCAACGTTTATCTTCGGTGAGTGTTTTGCAAGTACTATAGCTCGCACAGTAGCTAGCCTACTAACACCAAGAATCATCAAACAAGCCCTGCTGATATGATAAACAGTTCAAACTTACATCTAAGCATGCCATATATTACATCAAAAGATGGTGAGGATACATCTGTTTCCATAACTCGGAGAGGGTTCGCATGATTCATCGCATGATTCACTATCAAACAAAAGTAGCAAGATCCGCCCACACAAGACATTGCACTAGCCCTAAGATGGTTTGATAACACGCATCGTTCTGGTAATTAAACACAGGGCAATGCAAACTACCCTGAAGGATTAGCGCGACCAACTATTTCTTGTCATCGATCTCTCGGGCAATGACCACAGCACGGACAGCGGCATGGGAATCGATTTCTGGGGCGATGTCCACAGGACTGACCGCGACATCGGAATCGATCTCTGGGGCGATGTCCACAGGATGGACAGCGGCATCAGAATCGATCTCCGGGGCGATGCCAACAGGACGGGCCACGACATCGGAATCATCAAGGACGTCCACCGGCACCTGCACAACCCTAACATATTAGCAAGCACATTGCAAATAATCAAAAACCACAACTATGGTAATAAGCCATTATTTTTTACCTTGTGCAGCTCACCGGGGGATCTCATCCCTCCGGGGGCCATCTCCTCGTCCTCGATGGGGGCCATCACCTTGCCAGGGGAATACTGCTTCTCAGCGACGACTATCTCCTCAAACTCGGTCTTGAGCCTCACATAGGTGGCAATCAGAGTTCCTGGGGTAGGCACGGTGGGGCCCTTGCTGTTCTTCCAACTTTCTTTGAGGAGTTCGTCCGCCAACGTCCTCAACTCTTTGGCCAGTGCTTGTTTCTTGGAGTTCTTCGTCTCCATGGGTTGGCCCGCCAACATGGTCAACTCGTTGGTCGGTGCTCGCTTCCTGGAGATCGCTGTCTCCGGTGGGTTGTCCGCCGGCAACTCTTTGCCTAGTGCTCCAGGATCCATCAATGATCTGACAAACAAAAAGCAATCGAAAGGAAACCACAATCGCAATGAAAACAGGAAAAGAATAGGATGTGAGAATCGGTCGGTGCTTCGCAAACAGAAGATTCTTGGAATGAAAATATAGCAGCATAACTGATTCGCACACCTTTCCTTCGTCAGTACAGAAGAAAAATGGCAGAAGTGAGTAGCCTGGAGTGAGGTTTTCTTCAAGAAAGGGAAGAAAGGGCTTGAACGAGCGTTCCAGTGAAATGATGGTTGCTTCGTCCAGTCCAACTTGGAGGCCAGCTTACCACTGCTGGTAAAGGTGTGGGTTTTGTGATATGACGGGTCATGACTGCCCCACCGGGGTGACAGGTGAGTGTCGACTGTTTCACCTCGCTGTGATTTGGTGGATGGCACGCGGGCCTGGATACTTTGAAATGTCCTGCATGTAGATAGAGCGGCTAGTCATATAGGAGTGCTCAATATTGTGCACCGCGACCAAGGCAAAGAGGAAAACGAGAGAACTACGTAATTGATGCATGAGTTTAATTAGGGTAGTTTTGTAAAGTACAAGATACATTCCTCCAATCGCAAAATGCCTTGGTTCATGAGATTTGAGATTTGAGCCCTATAAACCGGAAGGGAGGGAGTACTGCACACGGTGTAGTCTAGTCACTTGTTGAAATCTCTAGAAAGGCAAATACTCCTTTCCGGTTTACAAGGCTATACTACTCCCTCCGTCTAGGTGTGTAAGTCATCTTACGAAAACCAAATAGTCGCAAAACACTTAGGCGCGGTGCATTAACTTCTACCTTGTTTCTTGTTTCTTGACATATCAACCAATAAGAGATGAGAGGTGTGCATGCTTTTAATGACTTGCAATGGCTAGTTCATTGCATGCAATGCTATTAATTACCAAATAAACATTGGTGACCCCGGGAGGAAACGGTGCTAAGCACGTGGACCTATGCAGAATGAGTATCAACCAATGGATAATGGAGTTTAATTGTTAAACAATAGCAATTTCGTCTCATGCAAGAGCCTGGCTAGTACTCCAAGGAACCGCACCACGCGAGCATTCGCAACTGCCACGTTCGGGTTGCGCTTGGCTCTTCGCCTCTTCGAGAAGACGAACAATGATGTTACTCCTACTTCTACAGTATCGAATCCACTGCTACATGTCCGTCCACCTCGTGCGGGAGGGATAGCGTGTAGCGAAAGCTTCTACTTACTGCTCCTGCCTTTGCGTCTATGACAGGTGGGCCCAACAGGTGGTTGGCCCTCCTGTCATGCAGCCAAAGGCAGGTGCAGTTAAGGCACCAGAGCTCAGTCCGCGAGGGAGAGGGCGTTGTAGTAATCAAATTTCTCGGTCTTGTACGAGTTGACGCGACACATCAAAGCACTGCACTCGATATAAGTCTTTTTACACATTTAAAATGGGCTACTTCGTATGTAGGAGTAGACATATTCTGCTTCGTATGTAGTCACTTGTTGCAATCTCTAAAAATACTTATATTTGGAAACGGAGGGAGTACAACGCATGCATGCATGCCGTGAATTTCCTTTTGATACTTGCATGTGTTGATTTGATGCACCTTGCCAAATTTTGACTATAAATTTAACTAACCAAATTTTCATGCATGTCACAAAAAATTACGGGGCTGTTTGGATTGTGACTATGTTTGTCTTATGTTGCCACATTATTTTTCCCACACTTGCCACACTTGCCTAACCTGAGTTGCTCAAATTGTTAGACACACTTTGGCTTGCCTAAGGGAATCTTGCCACAATTTTTGTGTCTATGCCATGTGGGGTTCACTGCTAATAAAAAATTTCTTGCCTTAGGTGTGGCTTATAAAAAAGACTTATATTTAGGAACGGAGGGAGTAGAAAATATAAATAATAATGCATGTTGGGGCAACCCACATTTCCGCTAATTTTAGCCGTGGGCTTGTTCACAATTTTTACGAGGGGCTGGTTGTTCATTTAATGGAGGGACTTGTAGTACCAGACTTGAACGATACAAAGTACGACCTGGCACACCGTAACACCACTTGGAACAAGCGGGTAGCTATCTCAAAAAACAATCAACAACTAAAAAAACCGTGACCTGGCATGTAGTAGTACACAATTTTAAATGATTGTTTTGATGGAGTGAAAAAGGAAAACTACCCCACTACGTATATATAGGCCGGAGCCTCCGCGCTTGCTTGCTAGGGTTGCTCTATTCACACACTCTCATCCTCTCTAGATCTAAACAAGATAGGGGTAGTAACACTGTCTTTCTCCCTTCAAAAAACACTGGCTTTCTATCCTCACCGCTGGTTACAGATCCGGACGTATCCCCCTCCGCCGGTGAAGGGGAGGAGGGGCAGCGTTTAGGCCGTCGTCGACAGCGAGGGAGGAGACCCACTGCCGGCCGCACCGTTATCTCTGGCCGAGCGCCGGCGCGGGAGGTCCTCCGATCCCTTCGTCGTTTCCTGTGGGCGGATCCGGCCTCCCGCCGCCCACCTATCCACATCCCGACGACCTTCACGTATATCTTCGTTCGAAACCGCCTTAGCTCTACTTCCCCAGCTCACTACGTCGCTGCATGTGCATCATTTTCTACCTCTCAGCCCCTCTCGATCGGATGGTCCAATGTCACATATTTTCTTCTTCTATTGTTAGAGGTAAAGCTACTTCATGGAGTCGAATCTTGTACTCCCTCCGTCCGAAAATACTTGTCATTGAAATGGATGTATCTAGATGTATTTTAGTTCTAGACACATCCATTTTGATGACAAGTAATTCCGGACGGAGGGAGTACTTGGTTCAAACAAGAAATAAAGTGGGGGTGGGGGAATTTAGTATGTACATCGGACTTGGTACAAACAGGAAGGAAAGGGAGTGAAAGTAGTACAAACTGGTCATCCAACCGGTCTCTTGGTCGAGAAGGGAAATATAGGGGTAACGCTGTACACAGTGGTATGACCAGGACTAGATTTGCTATCCACACATAGGAGTAGGTGGCTAGAGTGAACAAAAATGGGACCAACCCAGATATGTTTCTTGGATGTTTGTTTCTTGGGGCAACAAACTATGAATCACCACTTTATGCCCCTGTTTACATACATGGTGCTGGACTGCTGGTGCACCCACTGTCCCATGCCCTTATACCAAATATTTAGGCTCCGTTCGGAATAAAGGGGCAGAAAACATAGGTCTTGTTGAAAATAGAGGAATAGGAAAGGAATGTAGGTATAAAACTATGGAACAGCGAACCGGAGGAAACTCTCAAGAGAATGTGTTCAGATGGACTACGAAATGTACAGATTTGTTTTTTTAGAGTAGCATGCTTGGCAGTATGAGATGCTATTTGTTTATTCAGCTACACAGTGACTACTCTTGTCCTCACCTCACGTACCACACACATGTTGATTTTTTTATTCCGGCAACACAGCACAACAACCTGTCTAACGCATGGCAGCGAGCGCCTGCCTCGGGCTTCCGCCCAGAAAATGAGCAGCGCGTGGATGTTTCTAATCCTATGGAATCAGTACTACCAGACCAGCTTTCCTATGAAACACTATTCACCTTTCCCGTGTTCCGAACGGTTGGAAGGGAAAGAATACCGTAGGAATTGTGTTCCTACGAAAATCCTGCACCAAACGTGTGAATCGAACGCAGCCTTAGCTGTTCTTAATCTAATGTCCCTGGTAAAAATGAAGCCATGCCACTGTTATAAGCCATGACAAGTTTAGCCAAATGTTTTTGCCTGTAATTGTTTGAGACTCTGATTGTTTCCTCTGTGCCTTTTTGTGCAAACAGGGATATCCAATTCACCTGGTTGCTGTTGTGACCTTTTGGTGCACTGCACAAAACTCTTCTTAAAAGAAGTGACTTTTGTGTTGTTTAACTGGAATGTCAGAATGGAACAGTTGGTTCATTTTGGTGGAACTGCACAAAGGGAGATATGTGTTCCAATCCTCATCATCCATATTGGCGCCATAACCTTCCTTTAGGTAAGAATGATATTTAATGCATGTGTTCATCTCTATTTTCCGACTGCCATGAGAAAATAATACTGTTTTTTACTAGTACACTTGTACTCCCTCACTGACAAAACCAAATCTGAATTAGATGGCCAATCATGTACTTGGTTTCACCAACTGGTGAGGAGAAAGAGAAACAGAGCATGAAGAGGAAGAAGAAGAAGAATAAACAGTGCCAAGGCGATCTTGCTGAAGCCAGAGGCCTCAGTCGAGGCCATTCAAGGGCTCCGGCAACGACTACCTTACATGTGAGACGATCCTCCAGGGAGCCCTTCCACTTCTGCTGTCTCACTTAATTAATTAGGAGTACTTAAGTACCACTAATTTATTACTGCCTAATTTTCCTGTTGGAGTTAAACAAATCTTTAGTAGGAACCTATGTTGAATCATGTACGTGTGTATGTTTGTCTATGGAGGTGAATCATGTGGTGGAGCAGGGAGGGAATATTATTAGTGTCATGACATAATAGTGCTATTGTTTTGCATGTCAATTTATTGCCATTGGTTCAATGAGGCAATGTTTTGCGTATTGTCCATCATGAATTTGATGCTACTGTTTGAGTAATATGCTAATGTCTTCCTATCCTTTCTCACTAAGCTAATGAAGGTTTCACCTTGTTCCTACTTGTGCAAACAGGGATCATGTTGTGCCAATCATACATTTTAGTGGAACTACACAAGACAATACAATGAACTGTATCCCAGCCAGTGCTTTAACTCTGCTGGAAGTTCTTGATAATCTTTCGATATAATCTCAGCACTGGTAAACAAGAGTGATTTCAACCATACATTTGAAGTGCACAAAAATATATACTATTGTGTGATTCCAGTGAGTGCTTTATCATCTCTTATGGGACTACATGAATAAGCTTTTTTTCTCAGGTTGGTATGGGCCTAAGGCCTTCATCCATATTAGTTTGCTGTCTCTCTATTTGTATCGTGCTACTGTCATGAGAAACTCCTTTATCTTTGCACGCTAAAGTTTTGCAACCTATGATAAATGGCAATGCTTTGAGTGTTGAGTTGAGCTAATTGGCACTGATTAAATAAACTAATACCTCTCTTTAAGCAAGACTACTATGTTGCTAACTTTACCCATTAAGATAATGAGGGTGCTTCTATTTGTTAGTGTATGTTTCATCAACTAGTCCCACTATTACAGTAATCTCACTCTCTCAATATATGTGCCAACATGGATGCTCGATTTTGGTGGAACTGCACAAAAACTTTGGGTGCTTCATTGCCTCGACAGCTTCCCTCCTTTCCTGTCAGTCGCTAATCTCCGCTTACTTTCTTCCTTTGCTGTCAGTCGCTTGGCTTATCTCGGCTTCCAGTCAAAGGAAATAGTAATTGATATGCTACCTCACACAGGTTGGTACTGGTCTTTATCCTGATTATTGTGCCTGTCATATGTATTGGTAATTTGGTATTGTGCTACTGTTTGCCGATTTCATAAAGGAGTAATTTGGAGCCTGAACTCGCAGGCAAATCATTACATCGGGTGATTTCAGTAGAACTGCACAAAATGATCAGATGGACAGGTACTTATGCTGCTGCTATGTACTCCAAAGTTCACTCAGACAAGCATCGATGTTGACAAGAAGTGCCTATATTCATTCGAGTATCAACCGCCGTCAACCAATTGTCAAACTCCAAGTATTAGGAGAGTGAACGCCAAAAATATTGCTTGGTGCATAGCCTAGAAAAACGCAGTCCAGTCTTTGGTCCCAACTTGTGCCTTTTGGTTATCGGCACATATGGTAGCGAACTATATGGCATGGAGTCTAAAGATTCCAGACAAGTTGGTTGACGCGTATATTCATCTGGCACTTAATCAGTCTGCACGCCAAGGATGCTCCATTTCAGTTGAACTGCACAAAAAAATTGGGTGGTTAATTTTCTCAACCGCCTCCTTTCTCGTCTGCAATGTAGAATTTTGGCGAGATACAGGACCAAGATGAGCCAGTAAACTAGTTGGATGAAAGTAGTGGCCAAGTTGCTCAAACCTCCCTCGGCACGAGGCCACTATTTGAGGATAAACCTACCAGCAAAGTTCAGATTGTGTGTGCTGCCTCTTATGTACTCAAAAGTTTACTCGTACAAGAACTAATTTTAGCAAGAAGTACCTCCGATTGAACACCATTTACCAGTCTGTACCATAGGTAATTAAAGTTCGTCCATGGATCATATTGGCTGTGATCTCAATCATTTGGATGCATAAACATACTGAACATGTGTATATCTGAATCTTTTTGTGAATTATGTATGAATATTGTCGTGTGATCTATCAATCATTTGGATGCATAGATATGCTGAGCTTGTGTATATATGAATCTTTTGAGTTGTTGATAGTGAATGTTGGCTATGAATATGAACGTGTCCTGTGAACCTGAGTTTGATATGAATGTTTACCTTTTCTGTTGTATTTGTGTGTGAACTTGTTAGTATGCCTACTGTGGGGTATAAAACGCAGGTCTCTTATAAAAGTAATGCTGTGTCCAATTTATGTTTTCCCTTCTAACCACATTATATATATTTATATTATTACTATTATCGTATATTTTATAGAGACTTATATATACATTATAAAAACATCCCACGTGTTATTAACTTATAAAATTAAATGTTTAACGGAAGTTGGAAGGAAAATCCTGGTTGTTTTTGTCTCACAGGCAAGGAAAATCCTGGTGATTGCGTACAAAAGCTTGCAAAGATTTTAAGGACCAATTTAATAATAACGCGCTCATTTTTATTTTGAGCAATAACTCGCTAATTTCTTAATTATATATATATAAAATGTGCCTCTCCAGTTTATTCTTTGATATTAATTGCTCCTTCTAACATAACATTATATATATAACGAGCCCACCTATATAATACGTGTATTTCAAGGAAGTGCAAATGGGCTGGGTTTTCTTAGAAAATATAAATGGGCCTGATTGACGCGAAATTACTTGTTCACCTAGCCCAGCAAATGGACTATACATTCTAGAAAACATGGGTTAAATATATGCCACATTTTTGCAGGCTGACATGTGGGCCAATAGGTCGAAGCCTACGCAGGGCGTTGTCAACTTGGTCAACAAATGATTGTGTCATCCACAGCCATTGGATTTATATCCAACGGCCGGCATGCACCTTCAATCTCTCGTCTTCTTCCTCCAGCATCGGCGGGACCGCCTGGTCCGGCCTCCGGCGGCTAGCGGCTCTGCTTAGCACGCATCACTGTGAAGCGCTACCCCACCTCCGGCCAGGCTATCCCTCCACCCCTCGACACCTCCTGTTATTCTCCACAGACTACAGCCCCATGCCGCAACAGAACCAGTTATAACCCTTCTCCTCGTCTCAATCTGCGACTCCACTACCGCGTTTTCCCATCTCCGAGTCGTTCCCGTCCGGGGCCTCGCCGTCGTCCACCGCCTCGCTGCGTTCGGTGCGGCGTGGTCAACAAACGAGAGTCATCGGAAGAGGACTGTACGTGGAGAGCCTGACGGCTGGGACCCACGAGGTCCATGGTCGCACGCAAGGAAAGTTCCTCCTTATTAAGATGAAAAAAATGTTTCCTCCACCTGACAGCTGGGACCCACCGGCTGTATGTTCGCACGGAAGGAAGTGCCTCCTTGTTTTGTGAAAAAATTATTCATCCCGTTGACAGCTGGGACCCGTCAGATTTGGTGACTGACTTGTGGGCCTCCTAAGCGGACGTGTACGCACGGCTTTGTCAACTTAATCAACAAATGATTTTAGCAGCTGGACCATTGGATGTTAATCCAACAGCCGTGCTCCTTCTTCAACCTCTGTTCTTGCTCCTGTCTCCCGTGGGCGGCACCGTGGCTGTGCTGCCGCGCACCCGAACCAGTGAAGTTTCCCACTCCTCTCCATCTGCGACTCCACTGCCCCGTCTTCCCCATCTCCGGGTCGTTCCAGTCTGGGTGTGCTCGGCACGGTGTGGTCAACGTGGTCAACAACCGAGAGTCATCGGAAGATGACTGTACGTCAGAGGCTGACAGTGGGGACACTCCACGCCCATGGACGCATGCATGCAACGGAACGCGGCGAGGTCAACGTGGTCAAGGAACGACTTCCATCGGAAGTATACTGTACGTGGAGAGTCTTAGCTGGGTCCACGGCCGCAGCAAGTAAGTGCCTCCTTATTACGCGGAAAATAATGATTCCTCCAACTGACCACAGGGACCCACTGGACGGGCCACCGTATTTTGCAATAAAAAAAGTTTGCCCCCTGACTACTGGGTCCCACCTGACGGGCCACCGTATTTCATGAAAAAACGTTCCCCCCGCTGTCAGCTCGGACCCACCGGAAGTGCCTCCTTATTACACAAAAAAATGAATACTCCCCCGGCTAGCTGGGACACACCTTGGTGGGAGGCTCACTTGTGGGCCTACTAAGTTGACGGGGACGAAGGGCTTTGTCAACTTAGTCAATATGAACGATTCTAGCTCCAGTGACCGTACGATGTCCATCCAACGGCCGTAGTGCTTCTTCAACCTCTGGTCTTCTTGCTCCAGCCGCCCAAAGCAGCGCCGGTCGTGCCGCATGCTCCTGCCTCCCGTGGCCGGCTGTGCTGCCGCGGAGGCCTCACCGCCCCCAACTATTCCCACCGCGGGCCAGGCCCTGCGGCGACGGCAGCCTCACACCGCAGCCGAACCAGTGAACCCTCGTACTCCTCTCCGCGCGGGCTTCCACTGCCGCGTCTTCCCCGGCTCCACGTCGTCCCCTTCCTAGGCCTCACCGTCGTCCACCGCCGTGGTGCTCTCCGCGCGGCGTGGTCAACGTGGTCAAGGAACGACTTCCATCGGAAGAGTACTGTACGTGGAGAGGCTGACAGCTGGGTCCTCGGCCACAGCCCAGTTTTTTTGTGATTTGCCAAGTAAGTCGCTTTGTCAGGCCTGTTGGGCTTCAAATCTTTCAAGACGGGGAGAGCTTTCATTCGGTTGGCCGAGAAAATGGCCCATCAGTAATGAGAAATGGGCTGTACATTTTTAAAACACATCAAACCGGCAATTAGTTTCAAATATCTTTTTTTTCATTTCGAGATTTTAAATTACATTAATTTTTATGCGTGGAGAATTTGTTGGATTTTATATTGATATACATTTATTTTTAAAATCAGTTTGAATGTGAGTCGAAATTTCGGGATTAAAAACAGTTCCGACCGCACCGAAATATGCAAAATTTCGTATAATTTTTTAACCGTGGCCACAATATGGGCTGTAATGCTAACAAAAAGAATATGGGCTCCAAAAAACCTTAATAATTAGCAAATGGGCTGTAAATTATTAGAAATAATGGCAGATGGGCTGTATGTTATTTTCTACAGATTTGAGGCTTTCCTAAAAAAAGGTTGACGCACAAGCTGTGACTGTTGGATGGCCATCCAACGGCCGTCGTGCTTCTTCAATCTCTGCTCTTCCTGCTCCAGCCGCTCAAACAAGCGCCGGCGGGAGTGCCTGCTCCCTCCTCCCCGCGGCCGGCTCTGCTGCCGCACAGGCCTCACCGCCCCACCGTACTCCCATTGCAGGCCTAGCCATCCCTCTACTCACCCACACATGCTGTTATTCTCCGGCGACGGCAGACGAACCAGTAAACCCTCATACAGTCGTACTCCCCTCCGCGTGGGAAACAACTGCCGAGTCTTCCCTGCTTCCGTGTCGTTCCCTTCCTAGGCCTCGTCGTCGTCCACCGCCCTGGTGCTCTCGGCGCGGCCTGGTCAACATGGTCAACGACCGACATGCATCTGAAGTGGACTGTACGTGGAGAGGCCGACAGCTGGTTCCACGGCCGCATGCAAGGAAATGCCTCCTTATTACGCGCAAAATAATGATTCCTCCACCTGACATCAGGGACCCACCGAAAGGGCCTCTGTATTCGCGAAAAAAACGTTACCGCCGCTGACAGCTCGGACCCACCTGCTATATCTTCGCACGCAAGGAAGTGCCTCCTTATTACGCACAAAAAAATGAATACCCCCCTGCTAGCTGGGACCCACCATGGTGGGAGGCTGACTTGTGGGCCTACTAAGTTGACTGGGACGGGGGCCTTTGTCAACTTTAGTCAATATGAACGATTCTAGCTCCAGTGACCGTACGATGTCCACCCAACGGCCGTAGTGCTTCTTCAACCTCTGGTCTTCTTGCTCCAGCCGCCCAAAGCAGCGCCGGTCGTGCCGCATGCTCCTGCCTCCCGTGGCCGGCTGTGCTGCCGCGGAGGCCTCACCGCCCCCTACTATTCCCACCGCTGGCCAGGCCCTGCGGCGACGGCAGCCTCACACCGCAGCCGAACCAATGAACCCTCGTACTCCTCTCCGCGCGGGCTTCCACTACCGCGTCTTCCCCGGCTCCCCGTCGTCCCCTTCCTAGGCCTCGCCGTTGTCCACCGCCCTGGTGCTCTCGGCGCGGCATGGTCAACGTGGTCAAGGCACGACTTCCATCGGACATGGACTGTGCGTGGAGAGGCTGACAGCTGGGTCCACGGCCGCAGCAAGGAAGTGCCTCCTTATTACGCGGAAAATAATGATTCCTCCACCTGACAGCTGGGACCCACCGGACGGGCCACTGTATTTTGCGAAAAAATGTTTCCCCCTGACTGCTGGGACCCACCAGCTACATCTTCGAATGCAAGGAAGTGCTTCCGGGCAAAAAAAAACGATTCACCCCCCTGACTGCTGGGACCCACCAGCTACATCTTCGCAGGCAAGGAAGTGCCCGATAGTCGGGACCCACCTGGTCGAAGCGTACGTAGCATTGTCATTCTGGTCGCGAACGTGTACGTACATACTGGTTGATGTAGAGGCGTGCACGTGTCGTAGTAGAGGCGCGCACATAGCATGTACACGTACGTACAGCGGCCAGTGTGCAAGAAAGAAAATACGGCCACGTACGTACATACGGGCAAGGTCTCGAATGCCTATTCACGCATACGTACGGCCAGGGCTCGTGTACATGGCTGGGTCGGAACGGAGAAACAGCGTCGTCGTTGTGTTCATGGGGAGCCAACCGGCTGGGTCGGAACGACATGTGTCGTCATGTTCATCGGGAGGGCTTGGACGGAACAGCCGATGGAAACGAGGCCTGGCGTACCGCAGAACGGAGGAAATGGCCTTGTGTTCGACTGGCCACGTTTGAAACGGGATCCTGTTCATCGGGAGGGGTCTGGCGTACCGCAAAACGGAGGAAACGGACCTCCTACGGTCGAAACGGGGGTCCTGTTGATCGGGAGGTGTGTGGCGTACCGCAAGATGGAGGAAACGGACTTGTGTTGGAGCGCTACGGTCGAAACGGGGGTCCTGTTCATCGGGAGGGGTGTGGCGTACCGCAAAACGGGACTCCACAGGGCACTGTTCATCTCCACCGTCGACCCGTCCCGCCTCCACGGGCTACTGTTCATCCACCGTCGACCTCCTCCAGCCTCCACCTGCGACTGTTCATCCACGGGCTCCTGTTCATCCAGCCTCCACCACGTGCTACTCCACGGGCTACTATTCATCCGACCCTCCACCGTCTACTGTTCATTCTGCCCTCCACGGGGTGGTCCTGTTCATCCTGCCCTCCACGGGGTCCAGTTCATCTAGCCCCAACCGGCTCGATCGATCGGGGTCCTGTTCATCCAGAGGCAACACCACGGGGTCCTGTTCATCCACCCCCACCGGGAACTGTTCATCCAAACCCCCCTAGCAACGCTCACTGTTCATCCAGAGGCAGCGTCGATCGGCTTCAGTTAGCAGCAGTAGCGAAGGAATCGCTCGATTGGGTTCAGTTAATAGCCATCGATCGATCGCTCGGGTTTAGTAACGCGTAGCCTGCAGTGCAATCACTCGGGTTCATTTAGAGCCCAATGCCTCGCTCGGGTTCAGTTAGAGCCAACGCCTCGCACACACGCGCGTACGTGTACGAGAGAAACGCGCATCGCTCGGCCCCCGACCTCCCACCGTAACCGGGAACTCCCCGAAATTTTCCTCGCCCTCGCTTCTACCACGGTTTTTTCCGTCATGGACGGCCCAAAGAATGTCATGCAGCTGCGTCTCCGGCCCGCCCAGGACGAAAAGCCCATTTTCTGTCATGATTTTTTGTCATAGAAGTAGGAGCCCACCACATCTATGATGATACAGGGTTTTGTCACAATTATCGTCATAGAAGTGTCATATGTATGACAGAAAAAAAATTCGTTCGGCCCAAAATGTCACGGATGTGTCTTTTTTTGTAGTGCATACTGCGGGATCCGTTGTTCCATCGTATGATTCTATGTTGATGGGTTTGAACCCGTTTGGAAATTCGTGCTCCATTACCTCGTCCGTGAAGCAAAGCGGGTGCGCGGCTCGTCTATGTTGGGCCACACTGTGAAGCACCTCCATTGGATGTCGTTGGCGGCTTCGGGCGTGGTTGGCTTGGTTATGTCCGGCTGATTGACCATCATCACCGGTCGGGGCATATCCCCGTGGTCTGTACGTCGATCTTGTCTGTCCTGCTCCGCCCACTAAACTTTGGTGGATGTCGCCATTGTTCTCCGAAACTGTCTTGTTCTTGTTCTTACAGCCGGATTGGTTGGTATGGTATTCTGCTTGGGCTGCTGCTTTATCCGAACCGAACTATGGTCGACCTGCCGCATTATTTGATGGTGGAACAGGCTCCAGCGCCTTGCCATCATGTGGAGGGAGCCACCTGCACTTGGGGTGGCTTTTGTCCGGGCCGCTAGGGCCGTATTCTATGGCGGCTAGGACCTCGGTCCACGTATCATTGAGCAGATCTTGGCTTGCTTGAAGCTGCAACTGCTTTTTCTTAGATTCCTTGTTGTGGCTATTAGCCGGCGTTTAAAGCGCTCCTGCTTGAGAGGTTCCTCCGGCACGATGAATTCTTCGTTGTCGAGGCTCTCCTCTTCCTCGGAGAGGGGAAGATAATTACTGTCCTCCGAGTCTCCGTACATGACCTGTTCATCGGGGCTATATTGACCGCTTTCCTGGTCCTCCTGTTCAGATCCTGCCTCAACAGGGTCTTCGTTGTCCGGAGTAGTATCGCCTCCGTTGCTAGTATTGTTTTCTCTTGGGCGACGTGATTTAGAGCGGCGCCGGGGGCGCCGGTGTTCGGATTGTGTACCAGGGGGTTTATCCTCAACTGGATCCTCCTTGTCATCGTCGATATCATCGTTGGGCATGTCTACCATACACACGTCATACCAGGAAGTGGTCGTCCTGCGCCTAGCGGATAGTAAGCTCTGGCCTTGCCCCTCATCGTCGTCCATACCGTCGATGTATTCGGGGCAAAGGTCAAGCATGTTGGTTGGGTCTTCGACAGTGGCTATGAAGTGGGTGGCGGGTGGGAAGCAAAATTCTCCGTCATCCGCCGCAAGGTCGAACCGGACATAGTTCGGCGACGGGCCATCTGCCAGGTATAGGTTTTTTAGTCAGCTTAGTAGATCGCCCATGGGCGAGTGCTGGAAGACATCTGCGGCGCTGAACTTGAAGATCGATAAACGATCGAGTTCGGTATCCGCGGGCTCGTAGAGTTCAGAACTCGATATTGGAGACGAGCCCGGGGTTGCGTTGATGCAAGCATTGCAGGATGTCGAGTCCGTGTGCGGCTCCAACGCCGCAGACCTTATGGCCTCGAAGGGCGCGATCTGCTTCGGTTCTAAGGCCGTTGCAGCAACAGGATCCATCACCTGGATGTGGTCCGATGATAGATTTAAGTCATGTTCATCGGAGAGAGGGGGAGTGATCACCGCGGTCTCAAATCCATCGAAGATCAAGTCTCCACGGATATCCGCGACGTAATTTAAGCTTCCGAATCTGACCTGATGGCTAGGGGCGTAGCTATCGACCTGCTCCAGGCGGCCAAGCGAGTTGGACCGCGGTACGAAGCCGCCAAACACAAAGATTTGTCCGGGTAGAAAGGTCTCTCCCTGGACCACGTCATGACTGACGATCGAAGGAGCCATCGGACCTTTCGTCGACGGCACAGTGGAACTCTCAATGAAAGCACCAATGTCGGTGTCAACACCGGCGGATCTCGGGTAGGGGGTCCCGAACTGTGCGTCCAGGATCGATGGTAACAGGAGACGGGGGACACAATGTTTACCCAGGTTCAGGCCCTCTCTATGGAGGTAATACCCTACTTCCTACTTGATTGATCTTGATGTATATGAGTGTTACAAGAGTTGATCTACCACGAGATCGTAATGGCTAAACCCTAGAAGTCTAGCCTATGAGTATATGATAATGAATCTGTCCTATCCGGACTATGCTCTCCGGTTTATATAAACACCAGAGAGATCTAGGGTTACATGAGGTCGGTTAGATAGGAGGAAATCTTCATAATAGGTCGCCTGGCTTGCCTTCCACGCCAAGTAGAGTCCAATCCGGACATGGGTATTGTCTTCAGCCTTCGTATCTTCACAGCCCATCAGTTCGGCCCATGGATAACAGGCCGGACGCCCGAGGACCCCTTAGTCCAGGACTCCCTCACTCTCCACGAATGGAGGATGGGTGGAGGGGTATACATAGCCTCCACACAAAATCTAACCATTACACACAATTTACCAAACTCAGTGGGACCGAATAGTGAAACTCGGTCAGCAACTTTGACCAATGCATGGCGCAGTTCTACGGCTCGGGTGGCGGCGGCTTCAAGTCCTCCGCTAATGTTGCATCTCAGGGTCGTGGCGGCGGCTCTCGCTCCCGTGGTCCTTCCCATGGCAGGGGGAGGTTAGGTGGCAATGGGAACAACGGTAGTGGCGGGCGTTCTGGCAACAAGGGTTGCCGTGGCGGTGGCTCTGGCAGGACTCGCCCGGACACCCCACGCTGTCAGATCTATGGCAAGTCGGGCCACATTGCCAAAGATTGCTCGTACTGCTATGATGAAGACGAGGATGACTCCCAAGATGATGAAAAGGTCGCTACGGCGGCCAACGGCTCCTACGACATCGACACCAATTGGTATGTTGATAGTGGTGCCACCAACCACATCACCAACGAACTAGAGAAGGTGACCATGAAGGAAAGGTGCTGAAAGGATCGAGAAGAGGTGTCTAGAGGGGGGTGATTAGACCCTCAACAAAGAAAAGTAGCAGTTTTTAAATTCTTCAAGTTAAGGTGGAGTTTTAGCACAAGTTTAAACATTTACAATACATTTCAAGCAAGCATGGCAATAGTGTATGAGCAGCGGAAAGTAAAGCATGCAACTTGCAAGAAAGTAAAGGGATGGGATTGGAGTGTGCAAACGCAATTGGAGACACGGAGATTTCTGGCATGGTTCCGATAGGTGGTGCTATCGTACATCCACGTTGGTGGAGACTTCAACCCATGAAGGGTAACGGCTGCATGAGTCCACGGAGGTCTCCACTGAAGCAACAAACTTTGTGGAGGAGCAACTCCACCTTGCTGCTACAATGTGTACAGCACAAGTGTTGAAGGAACAACTTCAACGTGCTGCGCTAGAAATCGCTCTAGAGGCGAATGTAGGTTGATAGGGCAGCAAGAGTTCAATCCAGAACTCCTAGGGCACAAGATCTACTCCAAGATCTTAGATAAGAACAACAAGTTCTATTATAGGTAGGGGTACATAGTCTGCCTCCAAAGTAGAGGCGAGGACCTCTATTTATAGGGCTTTGGGAAGCCTTCACATACTTCTACTTATAGCTGGAATACTCTAGAAAACATTATGTAAGTTTCACCATTCTACCCATAGCTACTCACAACTAGAAGACTCTAGAAAACAGTAGGTAGGATAGAAAAGAAAAGGAAAGAAATACTACACTAGAGTGGAAGCATCTAGAAGTAGCCAAACAGATCTGGCATGTGTTTTCTTTAATCTCATCTAGTGTTCCTCATCATTCTCCCCAGGTTGTTTGGAACTCGCCCTCGAGTTATCTTCATAGAGCGCTTCTTCTGGATGGTAGAGAGTCAAGTCCGCAACATTGAAAGTGTTGGAGATACCCATGTCACTTGGAAGATCTATCACATAAGCATTATCATTTATCTTCCTCATGATAGAGAAGGGTCCATACCTTCGTTGCTTAAGTTTCCCTTTAACACCTAAAGGCAGCCTCTCTTTTTGGAGGTAGACCATCACCTTATCACCGACTTGGAATGATTTTGGCCTCTTTTTGCAATCAGCAAGTTGTTTATATTTCTGATTTTGTGCTTCCAAAGCGCCACGAATCTCTTCAAATAACTCGGTGTAATTATCAGCAAAGGACAATACTGATTTTGGGTTTCCCCTTGATGGCAGCTTCACCAGGTCCACCACATGTGTTGGAACTTTAGTGTAGACAATGGAAAAAGGGCTCCTTCCTGTGGATCTATGCTTGGAGTTATTGTAGGAGAACTCTGCAAGAGATAAAGCCAAATCCCATTGCCCCTTTCTTTCTCCACAAATGCAACGGATCAGATTACCCAAAAACTTGTTCACCACTTCCGTTTGTCCATCTGTTTGTGGATGAGCAGTGCTAGAAAATTTCAATTCAGTGTTGAATTGCTTCCACAAAGTGAGCCAAAATGCAGCAAGAAACTTGCTATCACCGTCTGAGACAATGGACCTTGGAACTCCATGAAGTCTGACCACTTCTCGAAAGAATAGGTTTGCCACATGATGAGCATCCGTTGTCTTGCGGCATGGGATGAAATGAGCCATCTAAGAGAATCTATCCACGACCACAAATACAGCATCACTTCCTCGTCTTGTTCTTGGCAAGCCCAAGACGAAGTCCATAGAAATGTCCTCCCATGGAGCAATAGGAACAGGCAAAGGCATGTATAACCATGTGTTCTGGACTTGGCCTTTGCAGGTCTGACATACGGGGCACCGTTGAACGAACTTTCCAGCATCTCTCTTTAGTTGTGGCCAAAAGTAGCGAGCTTCTAGGTTAGCGATAGTCTTGTCCCGTCCAACATGGCCACTAAGATCACTTGAATGGAGCTCTCTAACCAGCTTGTCACGTAGAGAACTTCTTGGAATGCACAAACGATCATTTTTGAAGAGATATCCATCTTGCATCAAAGAGTCATCACCTAATGGTTGGCCCCTTGCGTGCTTTACCCAAACATGGCCAAAGTCTTCGTCACCCTCATACAACTCCTTTATTTGACCCATGCCCAGAAATTCAGCTTCAAAAGAAGTCAAGAGGCATGCACGATGACTCAAAGCATCGGCCACTCTGTTAGTTATTCCAGATTTATGCACGATGAGATAGTTAAACCTCTCAAGATATGCTGCCCATCTTGCTAGCATGCGGTCAACATGCTTTTGATTTCTAAAATGCTTCAAGGATTGATGGTCGCTATAAACAATGAACTCTTTAGGTAGCAAATAGACTTCCCAAGTTTTCAACGCTCTGAAAACGGCGTATAATTCTTGCTGATAGGTACTCCATTTCTGTCTAGCTTCACTTAACTTCTCACTAAAGAAAGCAATGGGCTTCCTTTCTTGAGATAGGACAGCTCCAATGCCTACTCCACTTGCATCACACTCCAACTCAAAAGTCTTGTTGAAATCAGGTAGTACCAAGACAGGAGCTTGTGATAGCTTTTGTTTAATCTCATTAAAGCTAGCTTCAGCTGCTTCTGCCCATTGGAACTTTCCTTTCTTCAAACAGTCGGTAATTGGTGCCATGATAATGCTGAAATTCTTAAAAAAATCGCCTATAGAAAGTTGCAAGGCCATGAAAGCTTCTTACCTCAGAAATGGTCTTAGGAGTTGGCCATTCTCGGATTGCTTCAACCTTAGAATCATCAACACGAATGCTGTCACATGTTATGACGAATCCTAGGAAAAGAAGTTGTGTTTGCAGGAAAACACATTTCTTCAAGTTGACGTAGAGCTCATTTTCCCTTAGTACTTCTAGCACCTTCCGAACGTGATCAAAGTGTTCATCCTCATCCTTGCTAGAGATCAAGATGTCATCGAAATAGACCACAACAAAGTGGGATAAGAAGGGTCTAAGGACTTGATTCATTAAGTGCATAAAGGTACTTGGTGCATTTGAGAGTCCAAATGGCATGACTAGCCATTCAAACAACCCTTCCTTTGTCTTGAAGGCGGTCTTCCATTCATCCCCGGGTCTTATACGGATTTGATGATATCCACTTCTTAAATCTAGCTTTGTGAACACCCTTGCTCCACTAAGTTGATCCAACATATCATCCAGACGGGGAATAGGGAATCTATACCTTACGGTGATCTTGTTAACGGCTCTACTGTCCGTACACATGCGCCAAGATCCATCTTTCTTTGGCGCGAGTAGGGCTGGTACAACACATGGGCTAATACTTTCTCGAATGTGCCCCTTTTGCAACAATTCCTCCACTTTCTCCTTCAATATACCATGCTCCTTTGGGCTCATTCGATAGTGTGGAAGATTAGGAAGACTTGCTCTCGGAATTAAGTCAATTCTATGTTGAATTCCTCTCATCGGTGGCAAGCCATGTGGCTCCCCAAGTATGTTCTGAAATTCTGCCAATAAACCACGTACCTTTGCTGGAATTTCAACAGTCAGGTGCTCTTCTCCCTTTACAACAAGTGTAGCACACAAATCTGCCTCCTTCAAGTCTTCCATAAACTCATGAGAGGTATGGGAGATAGTTAACATAGTTTTCCCCTCCTCCTTAGAGGTATTACCTTCGGGTTTGTTTGGTAAGATAATGATCCTTCTCTTGTTCCAAATGAAAGAGTAAGAATTTTCCTTGCCCTTGTGTGTAGTATCCACATCAAATTGCCAAGGCCTCCCAAGAAGAACATGGCTGGCATCCATGTCAACCACATCACACAACACATTTGAGCGATAATGCTTACCCAAAGAAAGTGGTAGGTTGCATTGTTTGGTGATCCTCGTATTCACTCCTTTTTTGATCCATCCAATAATGTAGGGATATGGATGATCATGGGTTTCAAGCTTTAAATGGTCCACCAACTTCTGGGAGATAAGATTCTCGCAGCTGCAACTATCAATCACTAGTTTGCACACCTTGCCATTCACCGTGCATTTGCTCTCAAATATTTTCTTCTGTTGTGTGTCATCGAGTTGTTGTGTGGAACATAGGACACGCTGGATCACACATACCACCTCTTCACCTTCTTCTTGACAAACCTCTTGTCCGTCTACATCTTCAGATTCGTATTCTTCCTCATCGCTTTCACCATCATGGATAGTCGTGTTAACAAATTTCCTTAGTGGGCAGCCGCTGGATATGTGTCCCTCTTTACCACATTTATAGCACTTTGGGCCTTCATTTGCCTTACCCTTGCCTCTAGTTTGCTTCGGGATGGGCTGTTTTGTCTTTGGTGGAGTGGTCTTTTCTTCCACTCTATTAGGTTGGCTCCTAGATGAGCCTTCGGTATGAGGATATGGAGGATATGGAGCCTTAGTTGTCTTTCTCATCCTCACAAACCTCTCAGCCTTTAAGGCTAGAGCTTGTGCTTGATCAACGGACCAGATTTGTTGCATCATCAATCGATCTTGAATAGCATCATTGAGACCATTGATGTACCTTGCAAATTGTTGCTCTTCAGTTTCAGCAAGGTTGCACCTCACTTGTAGCCTTAGAAACTCCTCTGTGTAATCTGAAACAGTCCTATTTCCTTGAGCACAATTTTGAAATTCGATAAATAGGATCTGGTCATAATCAGCGGGCAAAAATCTCCCTTTCAAGAGGCCTTTCATTTGTCGCCAAGTTCTAACACGAGGTTCTCCTCTCAGCCTGCGCTCCTCTTGAACGCGATGCCACCATGCACCGGCTCCTCCTTTCAGTTTGTATGCGACCAAAGGAACTCTACGATCTTCCGGAACCTCCATGACCTCAAAGAAAGTCTCCACTTCATATAACCAATCCAGGCACCCTTCAATGTCAACATTTCCATTAAAAGTTGGGATCTCAGCTTTCACCTTGTATGTATCTCTTGCATATGTAGGGTTGGGTACTCTCCGATATGCGTAGAGATCTGCTTCTTCAAGGGCATCCTCATATTCTTCACCTTCAGAAGCTTCAACATAAATTGGCCTTCTTGAAGCACATTGAACAACATGTTGTCGTGGCGCTCTTGCTCCAAGATTACCTTTCCTTCTTCCTTGATGAACATCTTCCTCTTCTTTAGATGAATCTCCTTCATTGGTAGCAGGGGGGACACCCTTTCTTATCATCTCAACCAGCTGGTCAAATCTCCTATTAAGATCTTCACGCAGCTCTTTGATTTGTTGTTCAGCAGCATCCATCCTCTTCTCTAATTGCTCCATTGCTTGCTGCAACTTACTCTCGAAGAGGATAGCAAGAACTAGTATGGGTCAACGAGGTTCTGATACCACCTGAAGCAGCACAAATTTTGTGGAGGAGCAACTCCACCTTGCTGCTACAATGTGTACAACACAAGTGTTGACGGAACAGCTTCAACATGATGCGCTAGATATCGCTCTAGAGGCGAATGTAGGCTGATAGGGCAGAAAGAGTTCAATCCAGAACTCCTAGGGCACAAGATCTACTCCAAGATCTTAGATAAGAACAACAAGTTCTATTATAGGTAGGGGTACATAGTCTGCCTCCAAAGTAGAGGCGAGGACCTCTATTTATAGGGCTTTGGGAAGCCTTCACATACTTCTACTTATAGCTGGAATACTCTAGAAAACATTATGTAAGTTTCACCATTCTACTCATAGCTACTCACAACTAGAAGACTCTAGAAAACAGTAGGTAGGATAGAAAAGAAAAGGAAAGAAATACTACACTAGAGTGGAAGCATCTAGAAGCAGCCAAACAGATCTGGCATGTGTTTTCTTTCTTCTCATCTAGTGTTCCTCATCATCCACACACGAAGGGTCCATGAAGAAGCAACCTTGTCTATCCCACCATGGCCGTCGCCCACGAAGGACTTGCCTCACTAGGGTAGATCTTCATGAAGTAGGTGATCTCCTTGCCCTTACAAACTCCTTGGTTCAACTCCACAATCTTGACGGAGGCTCCCAAGTGACACCTAACCAATCTAGGAGACACCACTCTCCAAAAGGTAATAGATGGTGTGTTGATGGTTAACTCCTTGCTCTTGTGCTTCAAATGATAGTCTCCCCAACACTCAACTCTCTCTCACAGATTTGGATATGGTGGAAAGATGATTTGAGAGGAAAGCAACTTGGGGAAGGCTAGAGATCAAGATTCTTGTGGTTGGATTGGAATATCTTGGTCTCAACACATGAGTAGGTAGTTCTCTCTCAAAAAATGAATGCTAGAAGTGTAGGCACGTTCTGATGGCCCTCTCCATGAACGGAGGATGGGTGGAGGGGTCTATATAGCCTCCACACAAAATCTAACTGTTACACACAATTTACCAAACTCGGTGGGACCGAATAGTGAAACTAGGTCACACCGATTCAGTTCAAAATGTGAACGTTAGGCTTTTCGGTGGGACCGATATGATCAACTTGGTGGACCGATTGTGTTAGGGTTAGATCATAACGTAATCTCGGTGAGACCAACCACATGAACTCGGTGAGACCAATTTCTGTAATAGGCAACTAGAGAGTTGGTCAGGCCAACTCGGTGGGACCGATTCGCTCATTTCGGTGAGACCAAAACGTTACGAAAAGGAAACTGAGAGTTTGCATTGCAAACTCGATGGGACCGATCGCTCACTTCAGTTAGACCGAAACGTTACGAAGGGAAACAGAGAGTTTGCAATCACATCTCGGTAAGACCGAGATCCCTATCGGTGAGACCGAACTGATTAGGGTTTCTGGTAGTGGCTATGTCAAATGAACTCGGTGGCGCCGGATAGATCAAATCGGTGGGGCCGAGTTTGATTTTTGGTTTAGGACATATGAGGAATGAGAAAGTGGTTGAGGGCTTTGGAGCATATCACTAAGCACTTTGAGCAAGCAAGCCATTAAGCAACACCTCATCCCCTTTTAATAGTATTGGCTTTCCTATGGACTCAATGTGATATTGGACCACTAAAATGAAAATGTAGAGTCTTGAGCTTTTGCCAATCTTCTGTCCTTAGCATCTAGAAGGGGTTCCACATCCTCTTGTCCATGCCACGTCTTTGTTGAACTTTCTGAAATATACTAGGTGAAAGCATTAGTCCAACAAGAGATATGTTGACATTAATTACCAAAATCACCCAGGGAGCACTTGTGCTTTCAGGTGCCGTGGAAAAGATCAAATTCACACAGCCAGTGGAGAAGGTATGCGGATAAATCACATTGGTCATTCAATAGTTAGTACCCCTCGTCGTAAAATTCATCTCAAGAAAAGTTTGCATGTTCCTAGTGCCGCCAAGAATCTTCTTTCCGTTCATCGTATTGATATTGATAATCATGTCTTCCTCGAATTTCATCCATATTTCTTTTTGATCAAGGATCAGGTAACGAAGAAACTCCTCTATCGAGGTAGATGTGTTCGAGGGCTTTACTCGTTGATTCCGGCGCGTAGAAGATTCAATAAACAAGTCTATGGTGTTGTCAAGCTTTCGTCAACACGGTGGCATGATTGATTAGGACATGCTTCTTTTTCTTTAGTTGAATAATTGCTTAGGAAAAATAAGCTCTCGTTTGTTGGTGAGCGTCATAATGAAACTATTTGTGATTCGTGCCAAAGAGCTAAAAGTCATCAATTGCCATATCCCATATCTACTAGTGTCTCTACCAAACCGTTGCAATTTATTTTTTCGGATTTTTGGAGTCCGTCCCCTAACTCCGTTGGTAGACACACCTATTACGTCAGTTTCATTGATGACTACAGTAAAAATTCCTGGATCTATCTCCTTAAGAAAAGATCCGATGTTTTTCAAGTTTTTCAAAACTTTCAAGCTCTTGTTGAACGCAAGTTTGACAGCAAAATCATTGCTGCCCAATCTGATTGGGGAGGGGAGTATGAGAAATTAAACTCCTTCTTCCAAACTCTTGGCATCTCACATCATGTGTCGTGCCCTCATGCACACCAAGAAAACGGCTCTACTAAACGTAAGCATCGTCACATCGTTGTGGTTGGACTTGCTCTTCTAGACGGAGCCTCCATGCTTCTCAAATTCTGGGATGAAGCCTTTCTCACTGTCGTCCATATCATAAATATGCTTCCTAGTCGTGTCATTAACAATGAAACTCCATTAGAAAGGCTTCTCCATGAAAAAACAGACTATAAATCTCTTCATGTTTTCAGATGTGCATGCTGGCCCAATCTCCGTCCATACAATAATCGCAAGCTCATGTTCCGCTTGGCCCAATATGTGTTCCTTGGCTATAGTGCTCAACACAAGGGTGTAAACTGTCTAGATGTCTCTGTCGGTGTCAAAACCGGCGGATCTCGGGTAGGAGGTCCCGAACTGTGCGTCTAAGGTTGATGGTAACAGGAGACGGGGGACACGATGTTTACCCAGGTTCGGGCCCTCTCTATGGAGGTAATACCCTACTTCCTGCTTGATTGATCTTGATGAATATGAGTATTACAAGAGTTGATCTACCTCGAGATCGTAATGGCTAAAACCCTAAAAGTCTAGCCTGTATGACTATGATTCTTCCTCTATGGACTAAGCCCTCCGGTTTATATAGACACCGGAGGGGACTAGGGTTGTATAAAGTCGGTTACGTAGAAAGGAATATTCATATTAGGGTGCCAAGCTTGCCTTCCACGCCAAGGAGAGTCCCATCCGGACACGGGAGAGAGTCTTTGGTCTTGTATCTTCACAGCCCATCAGTCCAGCCCACGTACCATAGTCCGGACGCCCGAGGACCCCTTAATCTAAGACTCCCTCAGTAGCCCCTGAACCAGGCTTCAATGACGAGGTGTCCGGCGCACAGATTGTCTTCGGCATTGCAAGGCGGGTTCCTTCTCCGAATACTCCAACACAGTCTTCGAACACAACGAACGTGTCCGGCTCTGCAAAACAAGTACCACACACAACCGCAGAGAGTATAATATTTCACGAGTCCAATCCGCTGATAACTTTTTGTAGCGTGACATCACGTCCCCGCCCGGTTATTATTTCGAACCATTTTTCGTCCTGCCGCTTCACATTTCAAGATGCAGTTTCTATTGGCACGTCTTGTCGCAACAGAGATCGTGCCCCCTTATTACGTGATTCTCATCAATACAAGCGTGGGTAATCCAACAGTGCCGTCTGCACAGCCCTTGGGAATAGGCGAGTTTTAAGGCGAGTGGGGAGGCGCTTGATATTCACTGCCTTTATAAGGAGATAAGGATTCCTTTCTTTCACCCACGCCTTCTCTCTCTGCCTTCCCATTATCGAGCTCCAGCGCCCAAGTCCTCATCCTTTCCGCCTCAAGAAAGCACTCGACCATGTCCGGATCTGGAGCGCAAGGCAAGTGGATGGCCTCCTCCGTCAAGGAGAAGGACATCACAGAGCTTCGGGAGGCCGGGTATCTGGCCAAGGAAATCGCCCACCGGCTTCCGGCCAAGGGGAAAATCGTCCCCACCCCGGAGCCCAGTGAGAGGGTGGTATTCAACCCCCACTTCGTCCGCGGGCTAGGGTTTCCTCTCCACCCTTTCGTCCGCAGAGTCATGTTCTACTACGGGCTAGATTTCCATGATCTAGCCCCAAACTCTTTTCTCAATATCTCGGCATTTATTGTCGTGTGCGAGGCCTTCCTCCACTCCCCCCACTTCGGGCTGTGGCTTAAGATCTTCAACGTGAAGCCGAAGGTGGTGGATGGCCAACACGCAGAGTGCGGAGGTGCCATGGTGAGCAAGATGCCCAACGTCACATGGCCAAAAGGTACCTTTGTGGAGACCATCAAAGGGTGGCAGCAACTGTGGTTCTATGTCACAGAGCCCCGACGCCACCTGGGCCGCGGCTCCCGAATTCAAGTCCGGAGCCCCAATGCGGCTCACCTCCTGCCTAGAGAAGGGCCTGAATTGGTCTTCGTCGGACGAGCTGACAGCGCTGCAAACGCGCGTCCAGAGCATGGTGGACAAGAACATCAAGCTCGTTAATGTGATCCAGGTGATGCTAGTTCGCCGAATCCTTCCATGCCAGTGCCGGACCTGCCATTTATGGGAGTTCGATCCGGCCGAGCACCAGACCTTGCAACGGTTCTTCGGAACTACGCACGAAGACATCTGGAAGGTGCTCTTTAAGGGCAACGAGACGCAGCCGGAGACGACCGAGGACCGCGGGCACGACCTGGCCCATCCCGCCAGTGCAGTAAGTCTTTCGCGTTTCAAGGTGTATCCTCTACCTGCTTATTCAGGGAAGACACCTAATCCTCACTATTTATTTTTTTCAGGGCTGGACAAAGAAGGCGGAGCGGATTCGGTGTCCGGCTCCGCTGCCCGAGGAACCAGCCATCCCGCTTCTGACGAAGATGCTGGTCACGGCGCCTTACCAGGCGCCGGAGAAGAAGGCCAAGGGGGCTAGAAGTGGCCTCCACCACAAGGGCGCTTCGGACGTGACGTCCGAAGACGCCAAGACTCACTCCTCCGCCGCCGGAGATGATGAGGAGGAGGAGGAAGAGAGCACCTCCTCCCTGAGGGGGGAAGGAAGAAGAGGGCGGCCTCCACAAATCTGGAGGCAGAGGCGTCCAAGAAAGGGAAACTCTCCCACACGGATAACCCCGCGTGGGACATCGATAGCAGCCCAGAGCCGTGCCCCCGAGACAAGCCCCAGGCCAAATCGTGAGTACTCAAAGACCCTGACACATCCATGTATTCATACTCTTTAGTTCATAGTTTTAACGTGTTGGATTATGCACTTGCAGTCCGGCCCGTTCCGACCTCGAGCGATCCTCATCTTCGGGGAATTCGCTGGACCCGAAGGTGATGGACAGCGGGTCCCTTCCGACGGCCTCCTCTCCCGGGGCCATGGACGGCACCGAGGTGTTGTCCCGAAGGATCCCAGGCCAGGGGGAGATGCAGGAGGCCGCCAGGGCGGCGCCCGAGGGTGAAGCCTCGGCTGCCAAACACATGGGGGAGCAAATCCCCATGGAGACTGGCGATGGGGGCCATATTCAGTTCGGCCCCCAGCCGAGTACGGTCCCGGAGACCTATGCGGCTCCGGAGCCCCGCAAGCAGCCTTCTTCGAAAGGAGGAGGTGCGCCTATTCCGCCGGTGACCTCTGTCCAGCCAGAGGCGCCGGACACTCTAATGGAAGCGCTGTGAAGTGCTTCCATTGTTGAGGAACACCGTACCCTTATGGGTACGGTGGTTGAGAGGATTCAGTCCGCGAAGAGCGGACTGACCGAAGCCTGCACAAGCCTTCTAACAGGCTTTGAGGTAAGCAACGCAATTATGTAAAAAGAATGTCACAGTATAGACAGTAGCCCCTGAGACACTGTCCGGTGTTCGAAAACAAAAGCCGGACAGAGGATCAAGTAATTTTCGCAGGAAACTAACTATGTGAATAAGCAGGCGTCGTTGCTGGCCGCAACCTCTCATGCTGCTGAGGTCTCCGGACTAAAGCAGAGTCTGGAGCGGGCCGAGGAAGAGCTCGGCCGTGTAAAAAAGCAGCTGGAGGACAAGCAAGGTATGTGATGACCTTGTGTATATACGGAAAGGATGAATAACTTGTGCTGACCGTAGTGCCATGATATTTGTAGGAGTGGCGACTGAGGTGGAAACCCTCAAGAAAGCACTGGCTGAGGCCAAAAAGAAAGCGGCAAATGAGCAAGCCCCCGTGAAAAACACGAGGCCAGGGTTGGTGAGCTGCAGCAGGAGCTCCAGGACGCCGTCAAGAGAAGCGAGTCCTTGGAGCGCGACATTGTGGATCAAGAGACCGAACTCGCCAAGGCTCGCCAGAGCGCACAAGAGGCCCAGGTTGAAGCCCAGGGCACCCTCCAGGAAATCCGGCGGGTAAGGCTTTTATTATGCAAAGCAAGTATGTGAAGAAGAGGTATCTCTTACTAACCCGGATTTGGAGTTCTCCAGGAGCGTTTGCGGATCTGCCGCACAGTATTTCTGACGCTGCAGAATTCTCCCGAGCCAAAGAGGGGAGCTCAACGAAGAAGTTGTTCTGGTCGCAATACCTTGCGCCGGAACATCCAGTGCCCTTTAGCGACCAGCTGAAACAGTTGGTCGAACTGCATAGGGTGCCCGAACTAGCCATGAAGGATTTAATATTCCGACTATGGCCTGCCGAAGCTATACCCAACAGCTACTTCGGGCCCATGAAGCGGCTGGTCAGTGCCTGCCCCCGGCTTGACGTTATCAAGCGATCGTTCTACATCGAGGGTGCGCGGATGGCCTTCGCCCGCGTCAAGGTGAAGTGTGCGAAGATGAACGCCGTCAAGCTCGCGACCGAGGGACCGCCCAAGGGCAAGGAGCTAGCACCGCACGCCCGAGCAATATTTTAGCGATGTCTTGGAGGGATCCCGCATTGTAGCGAAGCAATGTGCGAAAGATGTAATCTTTGAATGAATACATTCATGTTATCTCGCCCTGTATTATGAAACAAAGTCGATTATGTAATATAATGCTTGTTAAAATATTACCTCCTGTGCGGCCGTGTTTATGAAATCTGAGAGTTGGCCAGTCGTTGGCTTCAGCCCCCATGTAGGTAGTACGGGGGTGTTCGGGATGGAATCCAAACACTCTTGATCCAATTTTTTGGTCCTTGAAGGAGGTGTTTAGCGCAACGAACCAGGCAATCAGACTATGTGGCTTTATCACCCTCACGTAGCCATAGGAGTTTGACAATAAAAATTTAGGCGCAGCCCCTAGTATGGAACTAGGGTGCAGTAAACACCTGATCGGGTAAGAACCGATTCATCGCGTAATGCGGAAAAAATCGCTAAAGATTTGAAACCTCCGAAGAGCTGACTGGCTCACGCCGCATCATGACAGTCAGTTTTCGGCTTTCTCTACTGAGGTGCTCATCCGGTCAAACCAGGATACAATCGCACTCCCTTTACTACCCTAGCCGATATAGCGGAACGTAAGGTAGTAAGCACAGGAGCCGGGCAACCCAACTATTGACCAAAGACATGATTCGGAGCCAATGCATATAATGCTAAATTCGGGGTGCCGAACTATACTGTAAAATGTGTTCGGACTTTGTTGCCGTATTATGGGGCGCGATGAAGCCCCTGGCGGATTAAAGCGTACCAAAGTGCACGGGTGCGATTTGATAAGGAAAAAAGGTGGCAAGCTAGTGCCGCAAAAGTTGGGCCACAAACTGTTTCCATTATAGTTTGATTAATATGTCAAAGCGTATTTGTACAAGTAGTCCAATAAGCAACAGGGCTATTTAATAAGCCACAACCAAGGGAGAGCTGCGTGCGGGTCCTGAAAACAGGGAGAGTGATCGTCAAAGAGACCACCTTGAAATTCCGTTATACGTCAGTGCTTCTTGCCGTCTTGGTGTATCTATCCTTTCGAAAGGACCGGTGATCAGGCTGTCAGAAAAGGCCTGTGGAAAAGAAACCTGAAAAGGATAAAAAAAAGAAAAAGTGAAAGTATGTGTGTCCAGGGGAGGTCGAGCCGTATTATGGATCACAATCTGGTTATGCCTCCGTCTATGCCCATGGTATTTTGAGTGCGTAGTTATGTACGCGTGGTACGAACACCGTCGCTTGGTCGGGACTAGGACGGAGGCCAAATTGCTAGTCGAGCTGGGCAGTCCTGCTGCAGAGTAGTCCGGACTCGTTTGACAGTGTCCGGGAACTCAGCCTCCGAATTGAGGCTCTGCTTGAAAAGGCCGCTTTGTACCTCTACTGCTAAAGCCATGGTGTTCTCCTCGGTACGGAGGGAGCGTTCCGTGTTTCCATTGACTGTTATGACGCCGCGTGGTCCGGGCATCTTGAGCTTGAGATAAGCATAGTGTGGTACCGCATTGAATCAAGCGAATGCGGTTCGTCCCAGCAGTGCGTGATAGCCACTACGGAAAGGGACGATATCGAAGATCAACTCTTCGCTTCGGAAGTTGTCCGGGGATCCGAAGACAACCTCTAATGTGATTGAGCCCGTACAGCGGGCCTCTACACCTGGTATGACTCCTTTAAAGGTAGTCTTTGTGGGCTTGATCCTTGAGGGATTAATCCCATTTTGCGCAATGTATCCTGATAGAGCAGGTTCAGGCTGCTGCCACCATCCATGAGGACTCGCGTGAGATGGAATCCGTCAATGAATGGGTCGAGGACTAGTGCGGCTAAACCGCCATGACGGATACTGGTCGGATGGTCCCTGCGATTGAAAGTGATCGGACAGGAAGACCATGGGTTGAACTTTGGGGCGACTAGCTCCATCGCGTAGACGTCCCAGAGCGCGCGTTTGCGCTCCCTCTTGTGGATATGGGTGGCGTATACCATGTTTAGTGTTTTAACTTGGGGGAGGGGGGAACTTCTTCTGTCCCCCTATGTTCGGCGGACGGGACTCCTCGTCATCGTCCTCGCTTTGCGACCTCTTCTCCTTGTTCTCGGCATTTAATTTGCCGGCCTGTTTAAAAACCCAACAGTCTCTGTTGGTATGATTGGCTGGTTTGTCTGGGGTGCCATGTATCTAGCATGGACGATCGAGTATGCGGTCCAACCTGGATGGGCCCAGATTGTTTATTTTATATGGCTTCTTCCGCTGGCCGGACTTGGAGCCACCGAATCCGGCATTGACCGCCGTGTCGTCGGTATTGTCACCGTTGCTTCGACGCTTGTGCCTGTTGCGTCGGGGCTTGCCGTTGCTGTTTTTGGTCTCAGAGGTGCCAGCTTCGCTTGCAGTGTTATTGCTACGGGCTAGCCAACTATCCTCGCTCGCACAAAAACGGGTCATGAGTGCCGTGAGGGCTGCCATGGACTTTGGCTTTTCTTGACCGAGGTGATGGGCGAGCCATTTGTCGCGAATGCTATGCTTAAAGGCCGCTAGGGCTTTGGCATCCGGATAGTCGACAATCTGGTTCTTTTTAGTTAGGAACCTGGTCCAGAATTTCCTGGCTGACTCTCCGGGCTGTTGAACTATGTGACTTAAGTCATCATCATCTGGAGGTCGTACATATGTACCTTGGAAGTTATCGTGGAAGGCGTCTTCCAAGTCCTCCCAACTGCCAATGGAATTTTCAGGCAGACTGTTTAACCAGTGCCGAGCTGGCCCTTTGAGTTTTAGCGGGAGGTATTTGATGGCGTGAAGGTCATCACCGCGAGCCATATGAATGTGGAGAATAAAGTCCTCAATCCATACCGCGGGATCTGTTGTTCCATCATATGATTCGATATTTACGGGTTAAAACCCTTCTGGGAATTCATGCTCCATTACTTCATCAGTGAAGCAGAGGGGGTGTGCGGCGCCTCTGTACCGGGCCACGTCGCGACGTAGTTCTGATCTAGTCTGTCTGCGATTTTCGGCCCGGGCGTGGTTATGTTTGTCACGTCCGGCCAAATGGCCGTCGTCGCGCGTCAGGGCACGGCCCCGCGATCCGTAGATCGATCTGGTTTGACCTGTTCTGTTTTTTAGGTCCTGTCGTAGGTCATATGTATAACCCCGAGCCGTTTTATCTCTTCATTTACGGTGAGGTGGGACGGGCTGGTGGTCGGCTTGAGGTGCCGCTTTATCCCGGCCACGTGGTGGTCGGTCAGCCGCATTACGCGCTGATGGTACGGGCTCCACCACCTCGTCATCGAATTAGGGTAACAATGTGCGCTTCGGTAACTCTTAGTTGGGCGATCGAGGCCGTATTCCTCAGCAGCCAGGACATTAGTCCATTTGTCGTTGAGCAGGTCTTGATCAACTTGAAGCTGCTTCTGCTTCTTTTTTAGGCTCCTCGAAGTGGCTATTAGCCGGCACTTAAAGCGCTCCTGCTCGAGAGGTTCCTCAGGCACGATGAAATCCTCGTTGCCGAGGCTCACCTCATCCTAGGAGAGCGGAAGATAATTACTGTCCTCCGAGTCTTCGTTTACGGCCTATTCATCAGGGCTGACTCGCCCGTCCTCCCGTTCATCCTGTTCGGAGGTTGGCTCAACGGGGTATTCCTTGTCTTCAACATCGTCTGGAGTATTGTTTTCTCTCGTGCCGGTATCGCTATCTTTTCCACGACGTGATTTAGCGCGGCGCCTCTGACATCGGCGTTTTGGCAATGTCTCAGGAGGTTTATCCTCGACTGGATCCTTCTCGTTATCGCCATTGTTCTCTTTAGGTGAATCCACCATGTACACGTCGTACGAAGAAGTGGCCGTCCAGCACCAGGTAAACGGAGGGTTTTGGACCTGCTCCTCTTCGGCATCATCGTCCATACCGTCGATGTCTTCGGAGCCGTAATCAAGCATGTCGGTTAAGTCTTCGACAGTGGCTATGAAGTGGGAGGTGGGTGGGAAGTGAATTCCCCGTCATCAGCCCCCAGCTCAAACTGGATATAATTCGGCTGTGAGTCCCCTGCTAAGGAGAGGGTTTTTAATGAGTTTAGCACATCACCTAAAGGGGAGTGCCGGAAGATGTCCGCGACGCTGAATTTGTTGAACGGCGCCCGATCAGCCTCGGTGGCCGCTGATGCACGTGGTTCAAAACCTATGGCCGAAGATGAATCCGAGGTTCCGGTGATGCAGATCCCGCTCGAGGTTGGGTGTGTGTGCGGCTCCAACGCTGCTGAGTCTACGACTTCCAAGGCGGGGTTGAGCTTCCCATCCTCGGATGGCGCAATCTGCTCCAGATCTAGGGCCGGAGTACTTACAGTTGCTATCTCCTGGGTATGGTCCGATGACAGATTTAGGTCATCTCATCGCGGTGGCAGGGAGCGGCTACTGTGGGCTCGAATCCGTCGAAGATCAAGTTGTCGGTTCAATATCCGACGTATCTCATAGTAGGGGTCCTAAGCTAGGCGTCTTGGAGCGATGGTAACATGGACACGGGGTTTTACCTAGCTTCGGGCTCTCTTGATGAGATAATACCCTACATGCTGCTTTTGATTATATTCATATGGGTGTAGTACAAAGTACATGTATCTACCACGAGATTGTAGTAATGAATATGAGATTGTCTATTGACTAGCCTGGCCTCGGTTTATATAAGACACCGGAGGCCTAGGGTTTAGGAGAGTCCTTGTCTTGGGCGCCAAGTCTTGTGGAGTCTTCCTTGTATGCGGCAGGGGTTGTCCGAACTCGCCCATGAGTATGCGGCCATGGGGGTCCTCGGCCCAATCTAACTGATCGGGAGACGACATGGTGAGTACCCCCTAGTCCAGGTCACCGTTAGTAGCCCCCTGAACCGGTCTTCAAGTTGGGGAGACTCCTCGATTCTTCCGAACTGTTCTTGATCTTTGGTCGTCGGTCTTGAAAATTGGTTCAACAAATCTTCCCATCTTCGATCTTGAGGATCGCCAAAGTGCATCCGAAGAGTTTACACGTCGGGTATCCGAGGAGCCCCTTTAAGCTTCCGGCCTTTATCAATGCCTTGTTATTTTCACGCCCACCTCGGGTTTGAAGTTGTCCCCGTGTGGCGGTGTCCTCTTGCATCCGAGCTCCAACGCCGGACTGCATTTGAGGTATCTTTTGCAGCCGAGCACCAACGCCGGACTGTATCCGCGCTCCAACGCCGGACTGAATCCAAACTCCAACGCCGGAGAGTATCCGAGCTCCAACGCCGGACTATATCCGAGGTGTCATAGATCACCTTGGCTCAAAAAGTCGAAGGAGTTTAGTCGAGCTTAATGCCAGAAATGCCCTCTACGGAGCCAACCACTGGCATCTGAGCTTTATGCCGGACTGCTTCCGGGGTGTCTATTGTAGTCGAGCACCAACACCAGACTGTATCCGAGGCAGCGCACCACCTCGACCATGAGCTGATTTTTATGAATTTAATTTCGAATTGTGCAATGTAATCTCTGCTGAGATGTATAGCCAGTAGCCCTCAAGGTGCGTGTTGGCCTAATATCCGGGATGCACGTGAAAGAAAAAATCAAACCGCTGACCCTAGTAGCCCCTGAGACTCAGGTCGATTCATAAAATCAGCCTGAGGATCAATTCCCAGCTCGGCAGCATACTTAGGAATAGAAACGCGGTGTGCAAAGTCCTCGAGACTCAGGTTGGGTGCGGCCGACCAACCTGAGGATAATAATCTCCTCGAAAACTATATTGCACTTTAAATTTTCTGCATTGGATTGTCAATGTAGTAGCCCCCGAGACACTGGTCGGGTGGCAACACCAGATCAGGGGATCGATGTACCCCTTTAATATTTGTAAATAATAAGCACGAAGCCAGTAGCCCCCGAGCCTTAATGTGGGCACGGGTGGCCGAATTAAGGGTTGATATCCAAAGTAAAATCACAAATTATGTGTAATGATTCTATGTATCCAAATACTTTACATCGTCAATGCTCGGATCCGCATTGTACAAAACTTTGTTGACCGACCATCGGCTTCCACCTCCTTGGCCAGTAGCCGAGGAGTGTTTGTCCTACTTTATAAAGCCTTTACAAGGGCAAAGATTTACGACAAACAAGGCAATCCGGCCATACGGTTTTATAAACAAAGGTATGGAGATAGATATGTTGTATTACTGTTTAATGTGAGAAACATCTTCCAAAGAAAATAGTCCTGCTATCGGTTCCTTTCTTTGGGTTGTCATGCCAACCATGATCATGAAACCTCACCTCCGATTAATGCAGGAGAAAAATATTGAGGAGTTAATTCGGGGAAAGTTCCCAAATTCTATGTTTATTTTGACTCCGTTGCGACCGTTTATCAGTTGAAAGTGGCCCATCGTCGGCTTCTACCCCTTTGTAGATACTACGCTGGATGTTTCCACAATAACTAGACAACCCTTAGCCGACGTCTCGGTGCCCGAAGGCAGTTGTGTTAGCGGAAACGAGGCAATCAGATATGCGGGCTTTATAACTTTCACTTAGTCATAGGAGCTTAAAGTTGGGAGGCCAATTACTAGCCCCCGGTTACTGTTTCGGCGACAGCCTAGGTCAAGCCGTAAACACTTCGGCCAATGTTATGAACGGCCCATCATTTAACACAATCATCCGATCGCTGACCAGTTTACGCTTATTGTGACCGTCAGTTTTCGGCTTTCTCCACTGAGGTGCTTAACCATGCGAGCTGGAAGCACAATCGCAGTGGTTCTCCTTTTGCACACCTAGCCAAACAAAGCGGAACGTAGGCGGCAAACACAGGAGCCTGGCAACCCAACTATTGACCGAAGACACAATTCGAAACCAATGCATATATAGCAATATCCGAGAATGTTTTTGCCGAATCTCTAAAGGTGTCCGGCGTTGCACTGCGAGACTTATGCTGAAAACACACAAATAGTTTAAAAGTGCCATAAGCTTGGAAAACCAAAAAATGTTAGTAAAAACTTGATGTCCGAACAAGATCAAGTGTTCGGTGCCAATCCGAAAATTGGTCTTAGAAAAAGAAGTGCTTATGTCGTGCTTTAATATGACACATCCTATTTCAAGACTTCAAGCGGGTCAGCCTGCGGCTTCAACTTCCTATCCCTAAGGCGGGGTACTTCTCGTTAGGCCAATTTAGCAAACTAAACTCTAGCAGCGTTTGAGAGAGAAATTAGGCTCCCCGGCTATTGACCACACACTCGCGTCGAAAAAGGAGTGATAGAAAAAGACTTTGCAATGATTAGGAAGAAATCATTTATTATAAAACGGCTCATATAAATTTAAGAGCCCCAAGTGACTTGGGTAAAAGAATTTTTATGTATAATGATCGTATGTACCGAAGTACTTGTATCATATCTGTGTTCACCCGAACTTTAAAACGCGTCTTAACCGACCGTCGGCTTCTCCGTCTTCGGTCAAGGACCGGAAAGTGTTATGTACTCCACCTGTCGAGAATATCAATGGTGCTTCCGATAACCAGGCAATCAGGCCATAAGGCTGTAACAGACAAAGTGCGCTCAGGGAACTTATGTTATATTACTGACAAAGTGTAAGAAGCATCTTCGAAGAAAATAGTACCCCCACCGATACCTTTCTGCGGTGCTCATTGTTACTATGAGACTTGTGCAATAGGTTTTTTGTACTCATGAGTTCCGTTGTGTGCCGACCATAATTGAAAACAATAAGAGCGCCAGCTTTCGGCTTCACAAAGTCTGTGGTCCGGCTCGGATGACCCGATCGTGACAATCGCAGAGGTGCTCCCTTTACTCCCTAGCCGAACAATCGGGGACGTAGGGGTAAACACAGGAGCGAGGCAACCCAGCTTGCAAATCGCTTAAGTCAACATGGTAGCGTAATACACGAACAAGGAACGAAGCCGTACAAGTATAATCATTTGCAAGAGGAAAGGCTTCATAAAGGAAGCCCCCAAGTAAATGGGGTATGCGAGTTTGTGTGTCACAAACAAAGTTTTGACAAGGGTTTTTTTCACAAACAACTTTTTGCCAAAAAAGTATGATGCTTGGTCGAACCGAACAAAATTTAAAACTGAATTTTTTTAGAATGAAAGCGGCTTAGCTGGTTAATGTGCTCGGTGTTGATGATGCGGTCCGAGCTTGATGCGGGACAAGGTTCCAGCCCCCGAGCCGGTCCCGAGGTGGCGGAGCGAATAGCTCGGCACTCTGAAGTGGCAACGTAGTACGACCAATGTGGCGAGGTGGAACACCAGTCCGACCGAGGCGACGGAGCAGGCTGGCAGTGTGACACCGAAGTCTCCGGCGTGAGTTAATGAAGTGATGACGAAGCCCCGGTTCAGCCGAGGTGACGTGGTAGGTCAGTACGCCGAGGTGACATCGCTGCCCAACCCGGATCATTTATCTGTGCACAGAAAATAGTGCAAGCCGGAGATAATAGTAATAATAATAGATTAAAAAATTCATAGCATAATAAATAATTGATGCAAAAAGAGTAATAAGAAAAATATGGCCCGTGTGCCGAACACTCGATAAGGTAGAGTACTCTCAGCAATGCCGAAGTCCATGAGGCAACCGAACATGTTGGTATGGCAATTCAACCAACAAGGTGATCACACGAGCCAATTGGGACGACGATGTCGGGTTGCCGAAGTAAAGCAGACGAAGTAGATTTCCTGCTCACATGGAAATAGTGCAAACCAAAAATAATAACAATTAAAAATTGCATAATTTATTTATGCGAAATTGACAGTTCAAGAAATATAGCCTAGGCGTCGAGGTCGGCCGGGGGCGTGGCAACACGGAAAAGCAGACACAGGGACGCGCGTCGATGTGACGCCATAACTTGGCCGACACAGGCGGGACGACGACATCGACTTGCCGAGGTGTTAGCGCGGCCCAGCCTAAATAGATTGCCTGCACACACAAAGTAGTGCAAGCCAAATAATAATAATAATAATAAATCCTTTGCATAGTTAATTCATGCAAAGATTATATAAATAATAAAATAAATACGGCCTCTGCCCCGAAGTAAGATTGACAGCACGGGGACGTTGACACGGGTCGGAGGTCATCGGCTAGAGTCGAAATCTGATTGTGAACCGCTAGCATCAATAACATGTGCATAAAATTGTACAAATTACCAGTACAAAGGTTTCTGACAGTACTAATCTGCATGAACAACTTTAATAGGAGAAAAAGCACCTAATTGTTCGTACTGGAAGCTGCAACACCAATCATTAGTACTAGTATATAATTTTCATGGAAAGCACCAATTGCAATGTTGTACTGGTGCCAAGTGTGCTAGTATTCGGATGATTTTTGTCTCGCGCCTGCTGCCGCGGTGGAAGTACATCGTATGCTTTAACAGGAACTAATGGCCCGGCTAGCAACAACCTTGCCACTTAAAAAAATAGAAAGTAAAAAAGAGAAGGAGAGAATCTCCCTGAAGTGTGCTGCACGAGGGCATCAGCCATCGGCCCTCGTCATTGATCAGGCCAGCAGCTGTGTGGAGGCACATGCGGCCATCAGCGAGCAGGTGCCCTGCTTTGGGATCCGCTGTGGTCGGATGGTCGGGCACAGCCAGTTCGAATGCGCCGACTTGAAGAATCCGCTTGACCTAGAAAATACATATATGGTGGCGATGGTTGACGAATTTTTGCCGTACAAGGACAGCTGGTCCAAATTCCGATCTGTAAACAAAATTACATGAACCAGCAGTACCAATTGACAAGAGATTTTTAATTTGTACAAAACAGATCCAGATTGAAAAGATAGAACCTGATCGTTGATTTTGATCCCATCGAACCGTGCCGAACACCTAGCAGGCTCTCAATGAAAGAACCAATGTCGGTTCAATATCCGGCGTATCTCGTAGTAGGGGTCCTAAGCTAGGCGTCTTGGAGCGATGGTAACATGGACACGGGGTTTTACCCAACTTCGGGCTCTCTTGATGAGATAATACCCTACATGCTGCTTTTGATTGTATTCATATGGGTGTAGTACAGAGTACATGTATCTACCACGAGATTGTAGTAATGAATATGAGATTGTCTATTGACTAGCCTGGCCTCGGTTTATATAAGACACCGGAGGCCTAGGGTTTAGGAGAGTCCTTGTCTTGGGCGCCAAGTCTTGTGGAGTCTTCCTTGTATGCGGCAGGGGTTGTCCGAACTGGCCCATGAGTATACGGCCATGGGGGTCCTCGGCCCAATCTAACTGATCGGGAGACGACGTGGTGAGTACCCCCTAGTCCAGGACACCGTCACAAGTCTCCGCGGATATTGGCAATGTAGTTCAAGCTTGCAAACCTGACTTGATGGCCAGGGGCGTAATTGTCGATCTGCTCTAGATGGCCAAGCGAGTTGGCCCGCAGTGCGAAGCCGCCGAATATGAAGATCTGTCCAGGGAGGAAGACTTCCCCATGGACAGCATTGCGGTAGATGATTAACGGGGCCATCGAACCTTTTGAAGACGACGCAGCAGAACTCCCAATGAAAGCACCAATGTCGGTGTCAAAACCGGCGGATCTCGGGTAGGGGGTCCCGAACTGTGCGTCTAAGGTTGATGGTAACAGGAGACGGGGGACATGATGTTTACCCAGGTTCGGGCCCTCTCTATGGAGGTAATACCCTACTTCCTGCTTGATTGATCTTCATGAATATGAGTATTACAAGAGTTGATCTACCTCAAGATCGTAATGGCTAAAACCCTAAAAGTCTAGCCTGTATGACTATGATTCTTCCTCTATGGACTAAGCCCTCCGGTTTATATGGACACCGGAGGGGACTAGGGTTGTACGAAGTCGGTTACCGAGAAAGGAATCTTCATATCAGGGTGCCAAGCTTGCCTTCCATGCCAAGGAGAGTCCCATCCGGACACGGGAGAGAGTCTTCGGTCTTGTATCTTCACAGCCCATAAGTCCGGCCCACGTACCATAGTCCGGACGCCCGAGGACCCCTTAATCCAGGACTCCCTCAGTCTCCACGGGTCGTGTCTACATATCTCGTGATGTTTTTGATGAAACTAAATTCCCTTCTGCTGATCTTCATCCTAACGCCGGTGCACTCCTTCGCAAAGGAATTCTTCTTTTGCCCTATCATCTCACTAGTATCGATCAAGGGGAAACAATATTTATTATCAATTGTTGACTAGTCCTGCTAATAGCATGCATGAGACTTGTGCTGATGAAACAAGAATGAACAACGAAGAAAATGCAGAAAATAGTGCAAATATTGGGCCTTATTTCATGTGTCCCAAAACAGGAGACATATCCTCCTCGGGGTCGGTTCAGCATCAGGAAATCAGATCCTCCTCGGGATCCGTTGCTGTAGATACAGGCGCAGGCACAAGCGCACGTGTCGCGGCATCTGTCTCCGCAGGCGAGACGAGGCCGCCTCCCGCTCACTACTAGGGAAAGCCTTATGCACAGAGGATTATCAGTAGCGCGGGCTGAAAGTCAACGCTACTGCTACTTACCCGTAGCACGGGATAAAAACGGCGCTACAGCTGTCTAGCAGTAGCGCGTATACAGAGAAACGCGCTACTACTATTATTCCCACACATGTTGCCGCCAAGCTAGGCATAGTAGTAGTGTTCTTCGCGAAACGCGCTGCCGCTATGGAGTTTACCAGTAGCGCTTTTCCCTAACACGCGTTGCTGCTAAACCCACCCTATCTTCTCCATCGGCCGCGCCTCACTCTCCCCTCTCCACTCCACTCTCACTCTCCCCTGCACATGGTCGTCCGCCGCCGCCGATGTTTGACCCTCCCCGACCACCGTCGTCGCCCGCTGCCGCCGCCGCTCCCGCTCCTCCTCCACCGAGGTAGCTCCTCCATCCCCTCCCTCCTTCCATCCCTCCTCCATACCTCCATACCTCCCTCCCTCCCTTCCTCCCTCCTTCCTACCACGAGGTAGCTCCTCCTACCTCCCTCCCCCTCCTTCCCACCTCCTCCCTCCTCCCTCCCCCTCCTCCCTCCCTCCTTCCTACCCCTCCCCCTCCCTCCCTCCCTTCTCTCTCTAATCTTGTAGAATGTAGGTAATTTAAATGTAGGTTTTAGAATGTAGACATTGTAGAATGTAGGTAATTTAAATGTAGGTTTTAGAATGTAGACATTGTAGAATGTAGGTTTTTTAATAGAATAATTTTTTAGGTCATTTGAGTAAATGTAGGTTTTCTAATAGAATAATTTTTTAGGTCTTCCTAACACTTTGATTGTAGAATGTAAATTTTGAATAGTCTAGATAGGTAGAATTTTGTTGTAGAATGTAGATATACATTTTGAATTATAGAAATGTATTAGAATGCTATATGACAAATTTTTAGGCATCAAATTTAGTAATAGGAATTTCAGCAATCAAACTCTAAGTTATATTGTGAAATTAGGGTTTTGCCGGAGAACACCTTCGAGTGGCCTATGTTTTACCGAAGTGTTGTTTAATTTCCGTTCCAGCAAATTTCAGGCGCTCGATATGTCCTTTTTTAGCAAAGGTCATGCCGAAATTTTCCGTGGATTTAAGCATGACTTTGTTGGGAAAAGTTGCATGGAAAACAAAAAAAATTCTACGCACACGCAATGATCTATCCATGGAGATGCATAGCAACGAGGGGAAGAGTATGTCTACGTACCCTCGTGGACCGAAAGCGGAAGCATTTGATAACATGGTTGATGTAGTTGAACTTCTTCTAGCTCCGACCAATCAAGTACCGAACGTACGACACCTCCGAGTTCTGCACACGTTCAGCTCGATGACGTCCCTCGTCCTCTTGATCCAGCAAGATGTTGAGGAACTAGATGAGTTCCGTCAGCACGACGGCATGGTGATGGTGATGGTTAAGTGATCCGCGCAGGGCTTCGCCTAAGCACCATGAGAATATGACCGGGGGTGTAAACTGTGGAGGGGGCACCGCACACGACTAACAATTGATGTTGTGTGTTCTAGGCGCCCCCCTCCCCACATATATAATAGGTGGGTAGGGAGGAGAGGCAGGCAGGGGGTGCCCCAAGTAGGCTGAATCCTACTTGGGGTCTTCCCCAATTCGGCCTCCCCCCGTTCCATAATTGTCGGAGGGGGAAAAGGGAAGGGGAAAGAGAGAAGGAAGGGGGGGCGAACCCCCTCTTTCCCTTCTCCCACTCGGCCTCCTTCCATAGGGGGGGCGCCACCCCTTGTGGGATGGTGTGCTCCCCTCTCATGGCCCATATGGCCCATATATTCCCCCGGGGGGTCCGGTAACCCCTACGGTACTCCGATAAATACCCGATACACTCCGGAACATTTCCGGTGTCCGAATACTATTGTCCTATATATCAATCTTTACCTCTCGACCATTTCTAGACTCCTCGTCATTTCCATGATCTCATCCGGGACTCCGAACAACATTCGGTCACCAAATCACATAACTCACATAATACTAAATCGTCATCGAACGTTAAGCGTGCGGACCCTACGGGTTCGAGAACTATGTAGACATGACCGAGACACCTCTCTGGTCAATAACCAATAGCGGAACCTGGATGCTCAATTGGCTCCTACATATTCTACAAAGATCTTTATTGGTCGAACCGTTATGACAACATACGTAATTCCCTTTGTCCATCGGTATGTTACTTGCCCGAGATTCGATCGTCAGTATCTTCATACCTAGTTCAATCTCATTACCGACAAGTCTCTTTACTCGTTCCATAATACATCACCCTGTAACTAACTCATTAGTCACTTTGCTTGCAAGGCTTCTTATGATGTGTATTACCGAGAGGGCCCAGAGATACCTCTCCGATACTCGGAGTGACAAATCCTAATCTCGATCCATGCCAACTCAACAAACACCTTCGGAGATACCTGTAGAGTATCTTTATAATCACCCAGTTACGTTGTGACGTTTGATAGCACACAAGGCATTCCTCCGGTATTCGGGAGTTGCACAATCTCATAGTCGAAGGAATATGTATTTGACATGAAGAAAGCAATAGCAATAAAAATGAACGATCAATATGCTAAGCTAATGGATGGGTCTTGTCCATCACATCATTCTCCTAATGATGTGATCCCGTTATCAAATGACAACTCATGTCCATGGTTAGGAAACCTTAACCATCTTTGATCAACGAGCTAGTCAAGTAGAGGCTAACTAGGGACACAGTGTTTGTCTATGTATTCACACATGTATTTAGGTTTCCGATCAATACAATTCTAGCATGAATAATGAATATTTATCATGAATGAGGAAATATAAAATAACAACTTTATTATTGCCTCTAGGGAATATTTCTTGAGTCTCCCACTTGCACTAGAGTCAATAATCTAGATTACATTGTAATGATTCTAACACCCATGGAGTCTTGGTGCTGATCATGTTTTGCTCGTGGAAGAGGCTTAGTCAAAGGGTCTACTACATTCAGATCTGTATGTATTTTGCAAATCTCTATGTATCCCTCCTTGACTTGATCACAGATGGAGTTGAAGTGCCTCTTGATGTGTTTGGTTCTTTTGTGAAATCTAGATTCCTTCGCTAAGGCAATTGCTCTAGTATTGTCACAAAATATTTTCATTGGACCCGATGCACCAGGTATTACACCTAGATCGGATATGAACTCCTTCATCCAGACTCCTTCATTTGTTGCTTCCAAAGCAGCTATGTACTCTGCTTCACACGTAGATCCCGCCACGACGCTCTGCTTGGAACTGCACCAGCAGACAGCTCCACCATTCAATATAAATATGTATCCGGTTGGTGACTTTGAGTCATCCGGATCAGTGTCAAAACTAGCATCGACGTAACCATTTATGACGAGCTCTTTGTCACCTCCATAAATGAGAAACATATCCTTGGTCCTTTTCAGGTACTTCAGGATGTTGTTTACTGTTGTCCAGTGATCCACTCCTGGATTACTTTGGTACCTCCCTGCCAGACTTATGGCAAGGCACACATCAGGTCTGGTACACAGCATAGCATACATGATAGAACCTATGGCTGAGGCATAGGGAATGGCTTTCATTTTCTCTCTATCTTCTGTAGTGGTCAGGCATTGAGTCTGACTCAATTTCACACCTTGCAATACAGGCAAGAACCCTTTCTTTGACTGATCCATTTTGAACTTCTTCAAAACTTTGTCATGGTATGTGCTTTGTGAAATTCCTATTAAGCGTCTTGATCTATCTCTATAGATCTTGATGCCCAATATATAAGCAGCTTCACCGAGGTCTTTCATTGAAAAACTCTTATTCAAGTATCCTTTTATGCTATCCAGAAATTCTACATCATTTCCAATCAATAATATGTCATCCACATATAATATTAGAAATGGTACAGAGCTCCCACTCACTTTATTGTAAATACATGCTTCTCTGAAAGTCTGTATAAAACCATATGCTTTGATCACCTCATCAAAGTGTATATTTTAACTCCGAGATGCTTGCACCAGTCCATAGATGGATCGCTGGAGCTTGCACACTTTGTTAGCACCTTTAGGATCGACAAAACCTTCTGGTTGCATCAAATACAACTCTTCTTTAAGAAATCCATTAAGGAATGCAGTTTTGATGTCCATTTGCCAGATTTCATAATCATAAAATGCGGCAATTGCTAATATGATTCGGACAGACTTAAGGATCGCTACGGGTGAGAAGGTCTCATCGTAGTCAACTCCTTGAACTTGTCAAAAACCTTTCGCAACACTCGAGCTTTGTAGACAGTAACATTACCATCAGCGTCAGTCTTCTTCTTGAAGATCCATTTATTCTCTATGGCTTGCCGGTCATCAGGCAAGTCCACCAAAGTCCACACTTTGTTCTCATACATGGAACCTATCACAGATTTCATGGTATCAAGCTATTTATCAGAATCTGGGCTCATCATAGCTTCTTCATAGTTCGTAGGTTCGCCATGGTCTAGTAACATGACTTCCAGAACAGGATTACCGTACCACTCTGGTGCAGATCGTGCTCTGGTTGACCTACGAGGTTCAGTAGTAACTTGATCTGAAGTTTCATGATCATCATCATTAGCTTCCTCGCTAGTTGGTGTAGGCATCACTGGTATGGTTTTCTGTGATGAGCTACTTTCCAATTCGAGAGAAGGTACAATTACCTTATCAAGTTCTACTTTCCTCCCACTCACTTCTTTCGAGAGAAACTCCTTCTCTAGAAATCTTCCATTCTTGGCAACAAAGATCTTGCCTTTGGATCTGTGGTAGGTGTACCCAATTGTTTCCTTAGGGTATCCTATGAAGACGCACTTCTCCGATTTGGGTTCGAGCTTATCAGGCTGAAGCCTTTTGACATAAGTGTCGCAACCCCAAACTTTAACAAACGACGTCTTAGGTTTCTTGCCACACCACGGTTCATACGGTGTCGTCTCAACGGTTTTAGACGGTGCCCTATTTAACGTGAATGCAGTTGTCTCTAATGCATAACCCCAAAACGATAGTGGTAAATCGGTAAGAGAGATCATAGATTGCACCATATCTAATAAAGTACGATTACGATGTTCGGATACACCATTACGCTGTGGTGTTCCAGGTGGCATGAGTTGTGAAACTATTCCACATTGTTTTAAATGAAGTCCAAACTTGTAACTCAAATATTTGCCTGTGCGATCAGATCACATAAATTTTAGTTTCTTGTTACGATGATTCTCCACTTCACTCTGAAATTCTTTGAACTTTTCAAATGTTTCAGACTTGTGTTTCATTAAGTAGATATACCCATATCTGCTCAAATCATCTGTGAAGGTCAGAAAATAGCGATACCCGCCGCATGCTCCAACACTCATCGGACTGCATACATCGGTATGTATTATTTCCAATAAGTCATTGGCTCGCTCCATTGTTCCGGAGAACGGAGTTTTAGTCATCTTGCCCATGAGGCATGGTTCGCAAGTATCAAATGATTCATAATCAAGTGATTCTAAAAGTCCATCTGCATGGAGTTCCTTCATGCGCTTTACACCAATATGACCTAAACGGTAGTGCCATAAATATGTTGCACTATCATTATCAACTTTGCATCTTTTGGCATCAATATTATGAATATGTGTATCACCACAATCGAGATTTAATAGAAATAGACCACACTTCAAGGGTGCATGACCATAAAAGATATTACTCATATAAACAGAACAAGCATTATTCTCTGATTTAAATGAATAACCGTCTCGCAATAAACAAGATCCAGATATAATGTTCACGCTCTACGCTGGCACCAAATAACAATTATTCAAGTCTAAAACTAATCCCGAAGATAGATGTAGAGGTAGCGTGCTGACGGCGATCACATCGACCTTGGAACCATTCCCGACGCGCATCGTCACCTCATCATTAGCCAATCTTGGTTTAATCTGTTGCTTCTATTTCGAGTTACAAATATGACCAACCGAACCAGTATCAAATACCCAGGCGCTACTACAAGTAAGGTACACATCAATAACATGTATATCAAATATACCTTTGTTCACTTTGCCATCCTTCTTATCCGCCAAATACTTGGGGCAGTTCCGCTTCCAGTGACCAGTCCCTTTGCAGTAGAAGCACTCTGTTTCAGGCTTGGGTCCAACTTTGGGCTTCTTCTCGGGAGTGGTAACTAACTTGCTATTCTTCTTGAAGTTCCCCTTCTTTCCCTTGCCCTTTTTCTTAAAACTAGTGGTCTTGTTAACCATCAACATTTGATGCTCCTTCTTGATTTCTTCCTCTGCAGCTTTGAGGATTGCGAAGAGCTCAGGAATTGTCTTCTCCATCCCTTGCATATTATAGTTCATCATGAAGCCTTTGTAGCTTTGTGGCAGTGATTGGAGAATTTTGTCAATAACACAATCATCTGGAAGATTAACTCCCAGCTGAGTCAAGTGATTATGATATCCAGACATTCTGGGTATGTGTTCACTGACAGAAATGTTCTCCTCCATCTTGGATGATACGGCTCAAATAGCGTTGAGACGATTTTTTGGTGGCCCTGATCTTTCACTCAGGCAAACAGCTAGAAGAAATAATTTTTGAAGGAGAAGAAGTGTACGTGCAGAAGAACTAGTAGCTAGACTAGATGGATGGATGGATTGTAGAGATCGGAAAGTAGTAGAAGATGTGTACGTGGTAGTTGTAGTACTTGGATAGATGGAGGGATTAAGCTAATGATGATTTGCAACGACGACGACAAAGTAATTAGCAGGATGGAGATCACGAACTAGCAGTAGTAGATGAAACAGAAAGAGATTGGATCGCTCCTTGAAGAAAAAGAACCAAGCGGAACTAGTGCCCAGGTGATCAAGTCGCCAGAACACAAGCAAGTACGGACCAATTCAGGGAACACAAGATACAGACCGGCGCATCATCGGATGCCGCTTCTGAGTATTTTCACTTGACCCCAAAACCTCCAAAACCTAGACAACCCTACACCCCTTGCTTATATAGGTGGTGCCTAACAATTGGGCCAGGCCCGACCTGGACTAGGAAAACAATAAGGACTCCTCACATTACAAGTTGTACGTAGAAACTAAAGGGAAACTACAAAAACTAATTAAACTACAAAACAAATAAAAAGGACACGTCTCCTTCTCTGCCATGGCATTCTTGTAGGCTTGATTCATCCGAGGACTCACGTACGTATGCTTTCATGTATGGTTGCTAGGCCAAAACCAAAATTAAGTTGATGCTACCGTATGTTAGTAATCAAACTTTCATTCTTACTTGGCCTTGGTACAAATATTGGCAAGGTGTTCTGAACGTAGGCTTCACTTCCTTCTGAGGCACAATCCGAGGAGTAACTGCAGTAGCATATGAAACAGGCATCACACCTAACATTCCTCTCTCTTTTGTAGAACACATTATCTTCTTATGATGCAAAGCGGGAACCACATACTTTTGCTTATTGCTATCATAGCGAGCCTCTCGGTTGTCAGATATTTTACTTTACAGTAACGGAGGAACAACAAAAGTACCTGTGGTGATCGTATCATCCTCTCCTCCTTTAAGCGAAACCGTCCTCGGTTTTGGGGCATTCTTCAAAAGCTCATTGTGTACAAACACATGATCAATCTTGATAGCATTGTTACCCATGGGCTGCAGCACACGTTTGATGCCAACAGATCGAAACACATAAGTGTTGGATCTCCCCTCATGTATAGCATTGTGATCATATTGCCACGGACGACCCAATAGCAACTGACACACATCCATTGGCATAACATAGCAAATCACCTCATCATAATATGTGCCAATATTGAACTTTACGCGTACCTTGTGAGTCACCTTCAGACGTCCGGAGTTGAACAACCACTCAATGCAATGTGGCTGCGGATGTGGCCATGTCTTCAATCCTATAGCATCAACCACACGCTTGCTTATGATGTTGGTGTAGCTCCCTCCATCAATAATCAACTTGCAACACTTGTTGTTGATTCAACATTGTGACTGAAAATATTTCCACCGCTGTCCTGAGCTTGGAATTTGATCCTCTTTAGCTCGCTGCACCATGATGCATGGCAGATCATAATCTAAAGGATAGCACTTTATAGGATTAGATTCACTTTCCCCTTCCTTGGGCTCATCAGACTCTGAGTCATTTTTGTCTTCGGAAACATATCCATCATTAACAAGGAGCATTCTCTTCTTGTTCGGACAATCAATGCGTTTGTGTCCCCTACCTCCACATGTGTAACACACAATCTCACTAGTACGCATAGCAGACTACGCACTTGAATCAGCCCTTGAAGCCACTTTGCTCGCGGCCATAGATTCTTTGCTCATCTCCTTGTGATCGGTAGTAGCTAACCTATAGGATGAACCTTCCTTGACATTAACATCGTCATGCGAATAGGAACGTCGCCCCATGCTGAAATTGGTGCGGCTTTTGAAAACTTGCTTTGCTTTGACCCACTGTTCAGCACGCTCCGCTTGATGAAGAAGCTCTTGCATATCATTATACTGCATCAAATCAACACGGTCGCGTATATCCTCATTCAGCCCCTCAAAGAAATGTGTCATTGTTGCATCATCAGACTCATGCACATTAGTTCTGATCATCAGAACTTGCATCCGTTGGTGATACTCATCCACCGTCATGGCTCCTTGAACAAGACGTCGAAGCTTTGTGTGTTGCTCCTTCCAGAAATAAGCTAGCACAAAGCAAGCACGCATTGTACGCTTCATCTCACGCCACGATTCTGGTCGTGCGTCATTGCGGTTGAGTTGATCCCACCAAATTAATGCATATCCTGAAAATTCAAGAGAAGCAAAATGAATCTTCCGCTCCTCGGAGTAATGGTGGTTATAAAAAATCTGCTCCACACGCATCTCCCACTCAAGATACTCCTCAGGACCGGCCTTGCCTGTGAACGAAGGTATAGTAATTTTTATTTTACCAATACCTCCATCCTCGTCCTCATCGCGGCGGCGCCTTGGTCCATCATCACGAGGACGAGCATCCTGTCGTGGTCGGCGAGGCAAGTCACCGCGAGCATCAGAACCATCCTCGGACTTAGCATCATTGTCGTTGTTGGCAACATCCATGTCACGGACGTGTAGAGGTGCTCGCTGCTGCAGGGCATGTTGTGCCCTCACTGGAGCAGCCGCGCCGGTTGCCCTTGCCTCTAGGCGACGTAGGGCTGCCTGCATGGCCTGGAACCCGTCGGTCACCGTCTCGTCGAGGGCCTTCATGCGGTTGTCTAAGTGCTGGTATGTGGCCTTGAACATAGCACGGACACCTGGGTCCAGATCGGGACCATATTGCGGCGGCCCGTCATCCTCCTACACCTCACCCTCGTCACGCTTGCTTGCAGTTGACATCATGCGCAGTGATAAACCTGGCGCTCTCTGATACCAGTTGATACGACCCAAATAGCGTTGAGACGATTTTTTGGTGGCGCTGATCTTTCACTCGCGCAGACAACTACAAGAAATAATTTTTGGAAGAAGGAGAAGTGTACGTGTAGAATAACTAGTAGCTAGACTAGATGGATGGATTGTAGAGATTGGAAAGTAGTAGAAGATGTGTACGTGGTAGTTGTAGTACTTGGATAGATGGAGGGATTAAGCTAATGACGATTAGCGACGGCGATGGCGACGGAGTAATTAGCAGGATGGAGATCAAGAACTAGCAGTAGTAGATGAAGCAGAAAGAGATTGGATCGCTCCTTGAAGAACAAGAACCGAGCGGAACTAGTGCCCAGGTGATCAAGTCACCGGAACACATGCAAGTATGAACCAATTCAGGGAACGCAAGATACAGACCGGCGCCTCATCGGATGTCGCTTCCGAGTATTTTCACTTGACCTCAAAACCTCCAAAACCTAGACAACCCTACCCCCTTGCTTATATAGGTGGTGCCTAACAATTGGGCCAGGCCCGACCTGGACTAGGAAAACGATAAGGACTCCTCATGTTACAATTTGTACGTAGAAACTAAAGAGAAACTACAAAAACTAATTAAACTACAAAACAAATAAAAAGGACACGTCTCCTTCTCTACCATGGCATTCTTGTAGGCTTGATTCATCCGAGGACTCACGTACATATTCTTGCATGTATGGTTGCTAGGCCAAAACCAAAATTAAGTTGATGCTGCCGTATGTTAGCTATCAAACTTTCATTCTTACTTGGCCTTGGTACAAATATTGGCAAGGTGTTCTGAATGTAGGCTTCACTTCCTTCTGAGGCACAATCCGAGGAGCAACTGTAGTAGCATATGGAACAGGCATCACACCTAAGATTCCTCTCTGTTTTGTATAACACATTATCTTCTTATGACGCAAAGCGGGAATCACATACTTTTGCATCTTTCTATCATAGCGAGCCTCTCGGTTGTCAGATATTTTACTTGAGAGTAACGGAGGAACGACAAGGGTACCTGTGGTGATCGTATCATTGCAGCTATAGAACTTGTTGGGGACTTCATATCTCTCAACTCGAGTATTTGCTTGAAATATTAACTTCAACTCTTGGAACATCTCATATGTTCCATGACGTTCAAAACGTCTTAGAAGTTTCGATTCTAGGCCGTAAAGTATGGCACACTGAACTATCGAGTAGTCATCAGATCGAGCTTGCCAGACCTTTAAAACATCAGCATCTGCTCGTGCAGCAGGCCTTTCACCTAGCGGTGCATCAAGGACATAATTCTTCTGTGCAACAATGAGGATAATCCTCAAGTTACGGACTCAGTTTGTGTAATTGCTACCATCATCTTTCAACTTAGCTTTCTCTAGGAACGCATTAAAATTCAGGGGAACAGTAGCACGGGCCATTGACCTACAACATAGATATGCAAATACTATCAGGACTAAGTTCATGATAAGTTAAGTTCAATTAATCAAATTACTTAAGAACTCCCACTTAGATAGACATCCCTCGAGTCATCTAAATGATACGTGATCCAAATCAACTAAACCATGTCCGATCATCACGTGAGATGGAGTAGTCATCAATGGTGAACATCTCTATGTTGATCATATCTACTATATGATTCACGTTCGACCTTTCAGTCTCCAGTATACCGAGGCCATGACTGTATATGCTAGGCTCGTCAAGTTTAACCCGAGTATTCCGCATGTGCAAAACTGTCTTGCACCAGTTGTATGTGAACGTAGAGTCTATCACACCCGATCATCACGTGGTGTCTCAACATGACGAACTGTCGCAATGGTGCATACTCAGGGAGAACACTTATACTTTGAAATTTAGTTAAGGGATCATCTTATAATGCTACCGCCGTACTAAGCAAAATAAGATGCATAAATGATAAACATCACATGCAATCAAAATATGTGACATGATATGGCCATCATCATCTTGTGCTTTTGATCTCCATCTCCAAGCATCGTCATGATCTCCATCGTCACCGGCTCGACACCTTGATCTCCATCGTTGCATGATGGTCGTCTCGCCAACTATTGCTCCTACAACTATCGCTAACGCATAGTGAGAAAGTAAAGCAATTACATGGCATTTGCATTTCATACAATAAAGAGAAAACCATAAGACTCATGCTGGTTGCCGATAACTTTTACAATACATGATCATCTCATACAATAACGTATATCACATCATGTCTTGACCATATCACATCACAACATACCCTGCAAAAACAAGTTAGACGTCCTCTACTTTGTTGTTGCAAATTTTACGTGGCTACTACGGGCTTCTAGCAAGAACCGTTCTTACCTACGCATCAAAACAACAATGGTGTTTCATCAAGTTTGCTGTTTTAACCTTCTTCAAGGACCGGCCGTAGTCAAATTCGATTCAATTAAAGTAGGAGAAACAGACACCCGCCAGCCACCTTTATGCAAAACTAGTTGCATGTTTGTCGGTGGAACCGGTCTCATGTGCGTGCACATGTAAGGTTGGTCCGGGCCACTTCATACCACAATACCGCCAAATAAAAATAAGACGTTGGTGGTAAGCAGTATGACTATCACCGCCCAAAACTCTTTGTGTTCTACTCATGCATATCGTGTACGCATAAACCTGGCTCAGATGCCACTGTTGGGAAGCGTTGCATGGATAACAAAAAAAATCCTATGCATACGCAATGATCTATCCATGGAGATGCATAGCAACGAGGGGAAGAGTATGTCTACATACCCTCGTAGACCGAAAGCGGAAATGTTTGACAACGCGGTTGATGTAGTTGAACTTCTTCTAGCTCCGACCGGTCAAGTACCGAATGTATGACACCTCCGAGTTCTGCACACGTTCAGCTCGATGACATCGCTCATCCTCTTGATCCAGCAAGATGTCGAGGAAGTAGATGAGTTCCGTCAGCACGACGGCATGGTGACGGTGATGATGAGGTGATCCCACAGGGCTTCGCCTAAGCACCGCCAGAATATGACCGGGGGTGTAAACTGTGGAGGGGGCCGCCACACATGGCTAACAATTGATATTGTGCGTTCTAGGCACCCACTCCCCACATATATATAGGTGGGAGGGGAGGAGAGGCATCCAGGGGACACCCTAAGTAGGCCGAATCCTACTTGGGGTCTTCCCCAATTCGGCCTCCCCCTTCCATAATTGCCGGAGGGGGAAAAGGGAAGGGGAAAAAGAGAAGGAAAGGGGGGCCGAACCCCCTCTTTCCCTTCTCCCACTCGGCCTCCTTCTATAGGGGTTGCGCACCCCTTGTGGGCTGGTTTGCTCCCCTCTCATGGCCCATGTGGCCCATATATTCCCCCGGGGGGTTCCGGTAACCCCTCCGGTACTCCGATAAATACCCGATACACTCGGGAACACTTCCGGTATCCGAATACTATCGACCTTTATATCAATCTTTACCTCTCGACCATTTTGAGACTCCTCGTCATGTCCGTAATCTCATCTGGTACTCCAAACAACATTCAGTCACCAAATCACATAACTCATATAATACTAAATCATCATCGAACGTTAAGCGTGCGGACCCTACGAGTTCGAGAACTATGTAGACATGACCGAGACACCTCTCCGGTCAATAACCAATAGCGAAACCTGGATGCTCATATTGGCTCCTACATATTCTACGAAGATCTTTATCAGTCAAACCGTTATGACAACATACGTAATTCCCTTTGTCCATCGGTATGTTACTTGCCCGAGATTCGATCGTCAGTATCTTCATACCTAGTTCAATATCGTTACCGGCAAGTCTCTTTACTCATTCCGTAATACATCACCTCGTGACCAAGTCCTTAGTAATTTGCTTGCAAGCTTATGATGTGTATTACCGAGAGGGCCCAGAGATACCTCTCCGATACTCGGAGTGAGAAATCCTAATCTCGATCTATGCCAACTCAACAAACACCTTCGGAGATACCTGTAGAGCATCTTTATAATCACCTAGTTACATTGTGACGTTTGATAGCACACAAGGCATTCCTCCATTATCCGAGAGTTGCATAATCTCATAGTCGAAGGAATATGTATTTGACATGAAGAAAGCAATAGCAATAAAACTGAACGATCAATATGCTAAGCTAACGGATGGGTCTTGTCCATCACATCATTCTCCTAATGATGTGATCCCGTTATCAAATGAAAACTCATGTCCATGTTTAGGAAACCTTAACCATCTTTGATCAGCAAGCTAGTCAAGTAGAGGCTCACTAGGGACACAGTGTTTGTCTATGTATTCACACATTATTTAGGTTTCTGATCAACACAATTCTAGCATGAATAATAAAAATTTATCATGAATAAGGAAATATAAAATAACAACTTTATTATTGCCTCTAGGGCATATTTCCTTTAGACTTGTGCTAGAATGTAGGAAATATCGAGTGCCTTGGATTTGCCGGAAAGAGCATTAAATGACATTTTGGGTTTTGTCGTCGAGTTATAATCTTTGAATTTTGAACACAGGAGATGTCTGATGACGATGGGATCCTGGAGTGCGGGTACTACTACAATGACCGGGGTTTGTGCGACAGGTTTCCTCACCTGCAAAATAATAGGTTTTTCATCGTGAAGCTCGGAGAGACCTTTGATGTTTGTATGGTACGCAACGACAAGCATTTCATCATAATTAATATCATCAGTTGTGCTTCTTTTGTTCAATGTGTAATTTCTGGATTTTTTTTCAATTCGATTAGTACATCCCGTGCCATGCTATACCATATGTATTGGAGAAGCTTGATTTCGAAGACTTTGATAATATGGAGACGATGAGGGCTCACTTAAGAACTAAACATGGTTACAAGTTTCTGGTTAAGCTATACAATGCGGTCAATCACTCCCATTTTGGTTGCTCTAATTGGGAAGCTCTCTGCAAGGCATATGAATTTGAGGAGGGTATGCAAATAAGATTTGATATTCGTCCCGAAGATTATGATGATGATGATAATATCGACATCTGGGTGGATGTGGATATGCCTCCAGTTTTGCCTAGATGTGAGTTTGTCAAACTAATTTGTTAAGTTAATTAATTTATATTTTTAATTAAAAAATATTTGGTGTTCATTAGTACTAAACTTATTTATTTATAATTGTCACCTTATTTCTTATCTTCAAGAAATACTCGGAAGCCCGTAGACAGGAGATACTACAGCTATGACTCCGAGCTTAATTGTGAGGAGAAAGGTTATCTTGTGTCACTCATAGATGATGTTGAGGCCTTTAAAACCAATCACTCTATCCTCCCAAATTTTAATGGATACGTGCCACTAGTCGACAAATTGCTTGATGGTAACTTCATTGCCAAAAACTTGGTAAGATTTTGTTAATGGTGGTAACTCCATTACATAGATTCTTCTTAAGTAAACTACATTGCTAACTATATATGTTACTATTACGTTTTTCAACAGAGGCTCCCGAAGGAGGTCGTGCCTTACATGTTGTTTACTGAAGGTGATATGCATATGGTTAGCTTACGACCAACTCCTTCAAAGGGTTACCACACTGCATACTCGATTTCTTCAAATGATGGAAGGCTCAAAATCAGAGAATGGAGCGCACACGCAACTAATTGGGACAACATGAATGTGCGCAAGCCACAAGTTGGAGATAGGTTTATCTGCATTCTCCATTATGGTGATGGACCGGTCTATCTGTTTTATGGTATTTTACCTAGGAGAGAGGAGTAGGTCCTAGGTATTAAGAACAATTAGTTAGTGTTGATTATGACTATGATGATGATGATGATGATGAGAAGTTGTTATTATGTGCTACAATGTCTTAGAGTTGATGATGATGATGTGGAGGAGGAGGAGGAGGAGTTGTGATTATGAGTACTATAATGATGATGATGAGGAGTTGTTATTATGACTAGTAACCAAGTTGTTATTATGTGATGTCTCATGGACGAAAGTGATGATGATGAGGAGTTGTTATATGACAATGATGTATTATGATGATAAGTTGTTAATGATATTATGATGATGGTGATGATGATGACGAGTTATTATATCATTGGGTGAAAGAACCGCGGATTAGTTTCAAGTGGATGGATCCAAAGTGACCAAGTTGGATCCAACTTGGTCACTTTGGATCCATCCACTTGAAACTAATCCGCGGTTCTTTCACCCAATGATGTAATAACTCACTCTGATGTAATAACAATCTCTAAATTGCTACTGCATGAAAACTTGTATAATGTTGTATGAATATGACATAAAATAAAAAAGAAATAGAATATGTATAATAGTAGTAGCGCGGGTAGAGCGGCGCTGCTAGTATCTACCAGTAGTGCTTTCCTAAAAAAGCGCTACTGCTAAGTAGGTATAGCAGTAGCACGGGCAAACCGATGTTACTGCTACAGTTTAGCAGTAGCGCCATAGCAGTTGCGCTGTGTCCCGCGCTACTGCTAGCCCAAAAACCGGTGCTACTGCTAGGCTTTTCCCTAGTAGTGGCTGGCTGCTGCACGACTCCAGTGCCGCGCCAATCACCGCCTGCTACTTGGCGAACCACGGCTGGCCCAGGTGACGCTTGATTCTGCGGCCAACCGGTATGCTACAAGCGGCGGGCTCCGGGTTGCTCCACCGGCGTGGGCCCTGGCACGGGGCCCCGTGTTCATATGCCATCATTGGAGAATGATGGGCCGGTCCAGAGGCCAGGATCCTTTGCGAGCTCCTCAGATGCTGCAGTACCGCCGTTTGCTGCAGAAGATCCGCCCAACACAGTTCGTGCTGCTGTGGTTGCGGGATCTTCCTCGGGATCTGCTCTAGCTGAAACTCCTGTGCAGCCTGCTGAATCTTCTGTGGCCACAGATTTGGCTACGCTCTCGTCACGGCGCACACGACTACAAAAAGGGGTAACACAACCTGTCAATTACAAACATGTAATCAAATATGGTATGGTTTGTTCTACAGGTGAACCAGGTGAACCAAGTACAATTGAAGAAGCACTTGGTGATGAGAAATGGAAGAAAGCTATGAATGAACAATACATGGCACTGAAGAAAAATAAAACATGGCATTTGGTTCCTCCACAACAAGGTAAAAACTTGATTGACTACAAGTGGGTATTCAGGATTAAAAGAAAATCTGATGGAACCATTGATCGTTATAAGGCTAGGCATGTTGCCAAAGGTTTTAAACAGCGGTATGGTATAGATTATGAGGACATGTTTAGTCCGGTTGTAAAAGCTGCCACCATCTGTCCTGTCTTGTCCATTGCTGTTTCCAGGGGCTGGAGTCTCAGACAGCTAGATGCGCAGAACGCGTTTTATCATGGTGTTCTGGAAGAGGAAGTGTACATGAAGCAACCTCTTTGGTTTGAAAGTAAAAAATGCTCCCTCTCATGTGTGCAAACTTTATAAAGCATTGTATGGGTTAAAGCAAGCTCCAAGAGCATGGTATTCTCGTCTTTGTCATAAAATGCAGTCACTTGGTTTTTCCTTCTAAGTCTGACACCTCGTTGTTTATTTATAGCAAGTCTAAAACATGCATATTTTTCCTCATATATGTTGATGACATTATTGTGACAAGCTCATCTAATGAAGCAATAACATGACTTTTAAAGGACTTGGGTGTAGATTTTGCCTTGAAGGATCTCGGAGACTTGCACTTCTTCCTTGGAATTGTGGTGAAGAGACACAAGGATGGACTTCATCTCTCTCAAGAAAAGTATGCAACTGATCTGGTAAAAAAGGATGGCTTGCAAGGTTGTAAACCCTCACCTACTCCATTATCTAGTTCAGAAAAATTATCTCTAGAAGGGACACTCTTGAATCAAGAGGACAACACAAGATACAGAAGTTTAGTGGGAGCATTACAGTATCTCACTCTTACTAGACCTGACATTCCCTTTGCTATTAACAAAGTATGTCAGTTTCTTCATGCACCCACTACTGTTCACTTGACTGCTACCAAACGTATAGTTAGATACGTCAAATACACTTTGAGTATTGGTCTAAATTTCAGCAAGTCACCCTCCACTCTTGTTAGTGCCTTCTCTGACTCTGTTTGGGCAGGATGCTTGGATGATAGGCAATCAACTGGTGGATTTGCAGTATTTTTTGGACCTAATTTGATATCATGGTGTGCACGAAAATAGGCTACTGTCTCCAGGTCAAGTACAGAGGCAGAATACAAAGCATTGGCAAATGCTACAACAGAGAGAATATGGGTTCAGTCCATGTTGAAGGAGCTTGGTGTGAAAACTACACAAGCTCCATGCCTATGGTGTGACAACCTTGGTGCCACTTACCTTTCTGCAAATCCAGTCTTTGCTAGAACAAAGCATACAGAAATTGATTTTCATTTTTTCAAAGAAAGAGTTGCTCAGAAGCAACTTGACATTCACTTTGTGCATTCTAGAGATCAAATTGCAGATGGATTCACAAAGGCCTTGCCCATACGAAGCTTTGAAGACTTCAAACATAATCTCAACTTGACAAAGTTGTGATTAAGAGAGGGTGTTAAACACATACATATGCATAGATATGCGCAGTTGTAAATGTGACAGGAGAGATATCCAGGAGGTAGTTTAGGCCGCATCTTATTCTGTTGTAACCAAGTCTATCTCCTCCTCTTTCTTCCTCCTCAAGATGTATCTCTAATTCTCTCCAACCGAATCATGTATGCGCTATCAGGGTTATTGCGCCCCTGCTATATAACACGCAACACGTCGCCCAAGCTAGGGTAAGATGAAAGTGCAAGTGGCACTTAAACTATATTTTGGTGTGATGTCAATGTGGTTAGTAGAACTAATATCGGTTGCTAAAGTTTATCTCAGGATATTGGTTCCAAGTGCTTCGTGATGGAGATGTGCGACCCCCCAATTCAAAAAGGTCAAAGGCATGGTCTACCGGCTATTTGATGGTTTTAGTTTTTGGTTTGCTTCGAGTCATAGGAAAGACCGCACTATTAAGAGGGGTCGGTGTGGATAAAAGTTGTGTGGGAATGTTATCGCCGAACCATATACACTAGCCTACCCATTCCTACCACCTAAAACCATAGTGTGCGTGCATGTGGTACTTAGAGTGATTGCAACGGAAACTTACTGGGTACCCCGTGCGCACGGGGCACTACGTAACTCTCTGGGTACCTGATACGTCTCCATCGTATCTACTTTTCCAAACTCTTTTGCCCTTGTTTTGGACTCTAATTTGCATGATTTGAATGGAACTAACCCGGACTGACGCTGTTTTCAACAGAATTGCCATGGTGTTATTTTTCTGCAGAAATAAAAGTTCTCGGAATGACCTAAAACTTCACGGAGAGTATTTTTTGGAATTAATAAAAAATATTGGTGAAAGAATCAACCAGAGGGGACCCACACCCTGTCCACATGGGTGGAGGGCGCGTCCTCTGGTCTTGTGGCTCCCACGAAGCTCCACCAACCTCAACTCCAACTCCATATATTCACGTTCGGGGAGAAAAAAAATCAGAGAGAAGGATTCATCGCGTTTTACGATACGTAGCCGCCGCCACCTCTTGTTCTTCCTCGAGAGGGCAGATCTGGAGTCCATTCGGGGCTCTGGAGAGGGGAAATCGTCGTCGTCATCATCAACCATCCTCCATCACCAATTTCATGATGCTCACTGCCATGTGTGAGTAATCCCATCGTAGGCTTGCTAGACGGTGATGGGTTGGATGAGATTTACCATGTAATCGAGATAGTTTTGTTAGGGTTTGATCCCTAGTATCCACTATGTTCTAAGATTGATGTTGCTATGACTTTGCTATGCTTAAGGCTTGTCACTAGGGCCCGAGTCCCATGATTTCAGATCTGAACCCTTTATGTTTTCATGAATATATTTGTGTTCTTGATCCTATCTTGCAAGTTATAGAACCTACTATGTGTTATGATCCGGCAACCCCGGAGGGACAATAGTCGGGACACTTCCCAGTGATGACCGTAATTTGAGGAGTTGATGTATTCACTAAGTGCTAATGCTTTGGTCCGGTACTCTATTAAAAGGAGGCCTTAATATCCCTTAGTTTCCAATAGGACCCCGCTGCCACGAGAGGGTAGGACAAAAGATGTCATGCAAGTTCTTTTCCATAAGCACGTATGACTATATTCGGAATACATGCCTACATTATATTGATGAACTGGAGCTAGTTTTGTGTCACCCTAGGTTATAACTGTTTCATGATGAATTCCATCCGACATAATTATCCATCATTGATCCATTGCCTATGAGCTCATTTCATATTGATCTTTGCTTCTTACTTTTCCGTTGCTACTGTTACGATTGCTACAAAACTGCTACTGTTACTTTTGTCACCGTTACCATTTCTTCCATACTACTTTGCTACTAAATACTTTGCTGCAGATATTAAATCTTTCAGGTGTGGTTGAATTGACAACTCAGCTGCTAATACTTGAGAATATTCTTTGGCTCCCCTTGTGTCGAATCAATAAATTTGGGTTGAATACTCTACCCTCGAAAACTGTTGCGATCCCCTATACTTGTGGGTTATCAAGACCTTTTTCTGGCGCCGTTGCTGGGGAGCATAGCTCTATTCTCTGAGTCACTTGGAATTTATATCTGTTGATCACTATGAGGAATCTGAAAGACAGCAAAACCAAGATCTATCCCTCTACTACGAGGGGAGGTAAGGAACTACCATCTAGCTCTGCACTTGATTCACTTTCTGTTTTGAGTAAACTTGCGACACCTACACCTGCTATTGATTCTGATATGTCGCATGTTATTGATGATGCCACTTTTGCTATGCATGATGCTTATGATGATACTACTGTGCCACTAGGTGAATTTCTTGATGAACAACTTGCTAGGGTTAGAGAGAATAAAATTACTGAAACTGAAGATTATGATTCTCCCCCTAGATATGAATTGCCTGTTGTACCTGAGGGTTATATTATGGATGAAGAAATTTTTATAGACTTTCTTGCTTGCAATGATAGAGATGATCTTAAGAAACTGTTAGCTAAGCTGAAAGAAAAGTCTTTGAATGCTAGAATGTAATATGATCTTAAGTTTGCTACTTCACCTATCTTTGTTAGTGATAAGGATTATGAATTCTCCGTCGATCCTGAGTTAATTACTTTGGTTGAATCTGATCCTTTCTATGGTTATGAATCTGAAACTGTTGTGGCACATCTTACTAAATTGAATGGTATAGCCACCCTATTTGCTCATGAGGAAAAAATTCGCTATTACTATATTCTTAAATTGTTTCCTTTCTTGTTAAAGGGTGATGCTAAGATATGGTTTAATTCTCTTGCTCCTGATTGTGTGCGTAGTCCCCAGGATATGATTTACTATTTCTCTGAAAAATATTTCCCTGCTCATAAGAAACAAGCTGCCTTAAAGGAAATATTTGACTTTGTGCAAATTGAAGAAGAGAGTCTCCCACAAGCTTGGGGGAGGCTTCTCCAATTACTTAATGCTTTGCCTGATCATCCTCTCAAGAAAAATGAAATACTGGATATCTTTTATAATGGACTAACTGATTCTTCCAGAGACCACCTGGATAGTTGTGCTGGTTGTGTTTTCAGGGAAAGAACTGTTGAGCAAGCTGAATTGCTATTGGATAATATATTGAGTAATGATAATGATTGGATGCTTCCTGAACCAACTCCGAAGAAAAGGGGTATTATATTTCTCAGTCCTAAAGATATGCAAGAGGCAAAGAAATCTATGAAAGAAAAAGGTATTAAAGCTGAAGATGTTAAGAATCTACCGCCTATTGAAGAAATACATGGTCTTGATAACCCGACACAGGTAGTAGAGGTAAATTCTCTCTATAGATTTGATGAAGGTGATATTCCTCGTAATAAGTCTGCTAGTCAATGCTTGGATGAGTTTGATAATTTTATTGTTAAACAAGAAAACTTGAATGCTTATGTTAGTAGACAATTGAAACGTAATGCTTATATGCTTGACCACTTGGGTGATTATATGAGTAGAACCGTTAATGATCTTAGGCTTATTAGTAAGCATGCTTCCATGGTTACAACTCAAGTAGAACAAGTACTTAAGGCACAAGATGATTTGCTCAATGAGTTAAATAATAAGAACAATGATAATGCTGTTAGGGTTATGACTAGAGGTGGTAAAATGACCCAGGAACCTTTGTATCCTGAGGGTCATCCTAAGAGAGTTGAGCAAGATTCTCAGAGAATTAATACTGATACACCTAGTCCTTCTAATAAAAACAAAAAGAAAACGGATAGGACTTTGCATGCTCCTAGTGAACCTGTTATAGACACACCTGAGAATCCCAATGATATTTCTATTTTTGATATTGAGACACAATCTGGTGATGAACATGAACCTAGTGATAATGTTAATAATGATGTTCATGTTGATGCTCAACCTAGTAATGATAATGATGTAGAGATAGAATCTGTTGTTGATCTTGATAACCCACAATCAAAGAAGCATGGTAAAGAAAGAGAACCATGGGTTCAGAAACCCATGCCCTTTCCTCCTAAGCCATCCAATAAAAAGGATGAGGAGGATTTTGAGCGCTTTGCTGAAATTGTCGGCGTTCTGGGAACAGGGGTCCCAAACTTGCCTGCCTGCGGCCCATGGCGTGGCTGTGCTAGCAGGCCTGTACGGCCCATCTTCATCAACAAGGCATTCAAGACCCTCGCGAGGGGCCAAGCCTCCCGAGGCGGGCGACGCAAGACCTCCTCAGGAGCGGCCTCACCAGGTTGGCTCACGAGGAGCGGATAGATCAAGGCAGGGCAAACCTCGGGAGGTTCTCGTGACGTAAGCCATGACGATCAAGATCAGGCGGGCGCCAGGCGGGCACCAGCGCGCGCAGTGTCCTTGTTTCCCCTTTGGTGCTAAGGAGGCAAGCGCAGTCGCGGAGTACCGAGGCATCAAGCAAAGGTTTCCATATCGGTGCAACGAGACCAAGACCAACAGGACGGCAAGACGGAGGTCACCATGGATCCCAAGGCGGCGTCACCACCAGAGCCTTTTGCAGGCGAAGACCGCTTTTGTCAGGCTAAGTTGTACTAGCTGTCCCCTTTCAAATTGGTCGTTGTTGGCTCCCTTCCTGCTCAATATTTGGGGAGAGGACCAGGTCCTATATAAGTAGAACTAGCCACCATAGTAGGGGGGATCGATTCCATCTTCCATCCTTGCACCCACAAGTTCACTGAGCACAAGAACACCTCAACCTCAGGAGGTTGTTCTTCCCCTTGTACTATTCATCATCAGCCCAAGAGGCAATCCACCACCACCACACTGGAGTAGGGTATTACACCACAACGGTGGCCCGAACCAGTATAAATCTTGTGTGTTTTGTGTTGTGAGTTCCTCGAGTTCGTCCGCAAGAACTTAGCAAATCTAGGGCGTGGATCGGTAGGGAGGAAAGAACTTCACGCGCACCCCTGAGTTCGAACCTTAAGGGTTTTGCCGGAACCCGTGATCCGACATTTGGCGCGCCAGGTAGGGGTGCGTGGGAGCCTCCTACCCGCCAATCGATCTGCCGACGCTCCGTGGTCCCGATGTCCGGCGACCCGAGGGCCAGCTCCGACCGCTGGGCAGCCCGGCCCGCCCGGGCGGCGCCACCTGCCCATGAAGACCTCAGCCCCGTGCTCCAGGCGGCACGAGCGCCATCTAACGCTGCAGGGCGCGGGCGGCGTGGCCAGGCACTGTCCACCCTCACTCCACGACAAGCGCGAGCTGCTGCAAGGGCTGCAAGCCACGCCGCAGCACCTGCGCCACACACACGGCGGAAGCAGCCGAACATGCGGGCCGCGCTCACAGTGGCGCGGGAGTTGCTGCGGTGCCGACTGATGGAGCGCGGCCGGGATAGGCTGTTGGAACGTGTCGCTGAGCTGCTGGATGCGGCGGCGTCAGGAGCGCCGCCCTTCTGCTATCTGCTTCCTTCTCGGGCCGCTACCGGATCTCACGGCAGGCCTCGCCGCAACCTCGCGCCCTTGGGTGAGCCTGGGGGCTTCGTCGACACCAGCACGGCCGGCGGCGCCGGGGGCCCCATTGCCCACGCCGCCTCCGATGAGCATGGGCACGAGCGTTGCCTCCCATGGTCCCAACGAGACGTCGCGCTATCATCCTCAGGACGCCGCGCTGGGCTGGGCAACATGGAGTATGGGGCACTACGGCGAGGTGTTTGGGGTAACAGCCCCGGAAGCCTACGTGCCCCGCATGATGGACCAAGAGTGCACGCCGGAAGATGACCCTGGCTCGTTCCTCGGAGAAGGTTGGGAAGAAGAGGCGCCAGAAGTTGAGGCCTTCCAGGAGCCGACGGGGAACCGCAACGACCGCGCTTGCAATAACAACTACAGGGTACCGTTAATCCCTCAGGAGCAGGCTTACGCTAACCATGGGCTGCAAGTGAATCAGGTCACAACATCGGCCGACGACCCCGGCGTAGTAGCCCCCCTTTTGCCAGGGAAAGCACGCTGGGGGCTGCATGGGGGGAGCCAGGAGCAAGGCCCTTCTCCACGTCGCGCGAAGCCAGGCGTCACCTGGAGGTAGGCCCTCTGCCGGGGAGGCGCCGGTGAGCCTTCCCCCGGCAGAGGACCCGTGGTCGCCGAGGGCGCTGCTGGCGTCCCCTTTCCCCCCTTTGTGTCGTCCTGGTTGCCGGTCGGCTCACAGGTGGTCAAGGGTGGTGCAAGGCGGGGCCCTCGCCTGGCGATATGAAGCAAGGCCGGTACCTGTGAAGAAGGCCCAGTGCCTATGAAGATCACCGCCCGTGACACTCTCACGTAATAATGAGTGGGGATGTACACACCCCGGAGTCTCCGGAGAGCCGCCCTCGGGCCTCGGGGGCTCCCTCCCACGCCTAGTGGCAGCACTTAGCTCTGCGCTGGTAAGAAGACCAGAAGACTAGACTAGGCGCCAGACGTGGCCATTTGTTTTGGATCTCTTTTCTGTAACCTTGCCTTCTGGATTTGGATTTAAGTTGAAGTTGAATTTTTATCGATGCGCGCGGGGGGTGCCTTTTCTCGTTCAAGCGATTTCTTGCCATCTGGTTCTTGCCTTGTTCTGAAGCTCGCGCTCGCTGTCTCCCCCTCGCGGGCCCCTCGCGAGCGGGGCTGGGCGCGGCACACGTACTACGCGTGCCGGTTGGCGCTAGATCCTCGCGAGGCCCTCTCGGGCGGATCAGCAGACCCTTCGGAAGCTCCACGGCAACTCTCGACCTTACAACCCGATTCGGGGCCCGCCCCAGCTAAGGTAAGCAGTGGCAGCAAAACTTGCCGCCAGACTCATGGATCCACGAAGGCACACACTCGGCTTGGCATAGAAGAGTAAAAATAGCGATTTGTTTACACGAGGGGCTCCCCCTCTCAAAATGCTCTCACAATCTTTAGGGGCCACGCCCAAGTTTTTGCATACAAGATAAAACAGTAAAGGAACAAGGGATCAGCCAGATATGTCGCTCGCCGCGTCCTCCACGTCATCTTCAGACGCACCGCTGGCGTCACTGTCACCGTCGTTGGCGTCGCCTCCACCTTCACCAACGCCGGCATCACCATCGTCAACCACGTCGCCTTCATCCGCAGCGACCACCACCGCATCGTCTTCAGAAGCGAAGGCTCTGACCAGCGCATCCACGTTGTCCTCCGCCCACCGCGCTAGGTCGCCACGGATGGCCTGCGGTACGGGGGCAATGGCGGCGTCGAAGTCGAAGTCGGGGAAGGTGTTCCGAAGATGACTGAAGACGCGTCAGAATGCGCGCCCGAGCAGGCCCCGGCTCCTCTCTTCCACGAGCTGGCGAGCTCTATCAGACCGGGCTTCCAGGTGCGTCACCACATCGGCAGAGAGGCGCAGGTGACCGGCGTAGTCATCTGAGTGGGGATACGGCGCGTTCTCGTCACAGACGTTGCCCAGCGCCGCGTTGGCCCTGACCCTGAGGTCCTGAAGCATGGGGGCGTGCTCGCGCTCCAATGTCGTCGCTAAAGCACTTCCTCTCTGTTTTGCCGCCCAACGGCCTCGGCGTCATCAACCCGTTTCCGAAGAGAGAGCAGCTCGGCGTGGGCGGAAGCCAACTCTGCCTGCGCCGTGACCAGGGCGGCTGATGTGGCCTCCTCACGCCTCTCTACCTCAGCCAGCCTTGGCCTAAGGGCGCCTACTTGCAGCCTCCACCTCTGCAGGCTACAACTTCGGATCATGCCAACCCTCTAGACCCGCGCAGACCTCGGCCACCCGGCGATCAACCTCCTCCTGAGTTTTGGCCTCGCGTGCGCCAACAGCATCTTTTGCTTGGGCAACTTGACGCTCCCTCGTCTCCAGCTGCTCAAGCTCGAGGCTACGCTCCACGGCCTCCAGAGCTAGCGCCTCCTCGCGCCTCCGGATCTCTTCTTCCTCGGTGGGCGTCCCCCTCAGCGACGCAAGGGCGGCTTTGCGCGCCTCCACCTGCTGCTCCAGGGACGCACTCCAGGCCTGGAGCTCCCACGCGCGCTTCTCCGCGGCCTCGCGACGGCGGTCAGCCTCGCGAGCCTCCTCCAGAGCTCGGGAGCAAGCTTCCCGGGAAACCTTGAGGGACGCTTCGGCCTTCGCGTTATCAAGATCACGCTTGTATCGACCAAGGTTGATGGCCACCTTCAGCTTACGCTGCTCCTCCACCAGCCGAAGACCCTCGGCCTTGAGGCGTGCGTCGACGTCCGCAAGTTCACCACCGAGTCGGCTCATCGCGCTCATCGCCTCCTGAAAGAGCTCGTGGTGAACGATGCTTCGCTCGCGCTCAAGCTCAAGCACGTGGCCCGCCTCGGGGGCTGCAGGCGGGGCGTGAAGCGGCGCGCCCCCTCTCAGCAGGGGGCTGGGGGCTGGTGCTGCTCCAGGCGCCAGCCCGGCCTCACGAGGGGCCCCGGCCAGTCGGGGCCCGCTGCTTGAAGAGGAACCGAAGACCGAAGCCAACCAGCTATTGTCCATGACCAGAGGAGGGGTCCGGGGCACGCCCGCCAAGCTCCAAGCCAGGCCGTGGAGGAAGGACGACGGGGCCGCAAATTCGAAGCGCCATGAAGGCGAGCGCACCTCCCCGCCCGGCCCTGCTCCAGGCGCGACATGCAGGCTCGGGATGCTCAAGGCCAGCGGTGGAATCGAGGAAGGCAGAGGTTGCTTCTCGGGGGACACAGCGGCCCTGACAGAAGGGGTCCTGAAGAGCCAACGTCAGGGAGGAAAGCACCAATCAAGAAATCACAAGGTGCAGTGCTTACTCATCGATGGCAATGTACTTTCATCTCTTCAACGGCCCGAAGATACCGCTGCTTCTCGGAGATCCTTTCCTCTTGCGGAGCTCCTCGAAGTCCACGCAAAGCCGGCCGAAGCACTGGACGTGCCGGCTGGCACGGGGGGCAGCCGGAGAAGTGCTCGAGGAGACAGCTTCAGGGGTGCCGGGCTGCGGAGAGCAGTCGGGTGCCGTCTCACCGCGACCTCCCGAGGCCTCCGGAGCTTCGGCCTCGGGAGCCGCGTGCTGCAACGTCTCAGCGACCGACATCCCAGAGGAAGAATCACGAGTTCCTGAGGACGACGCCCCAGGAGCCCCAGGCGGCACCTGCACCTCAGCACTCGTGCCGCCAGCCTCCGGCGGCGCTCGCCCCCCTGCATCCACATTCGGGACGAGCTCGGCGTCAGCGACGAAGAAGGGAACCACGTTGACAGGGTTCTCGCGGGACCCCACCAGGCCGTCCGGGCGCAGCCCCCACTCATCAAAGGGGGCATGCCCTCTACAAATTCAGCCTTGTTCGTGCAGCGGTACAGCAGACAGCTCTTCCCAGGCATGTCGTCCGGTGAAGGGACAACTGTCAGGACCTCGAGCACTGTTTGCCGCATCTTAAGAGGGAGCCCGGACTCCTGAAACTTCATATGATCCTGACTACTGAGCAAGGCCCACATCGGGCGAGAATGGCGCTGAAGCGGAGCGACTCGATGTCTGATGAACTCCTTCACCACCATAGGCGCAGTCACGCCGCGGTCCTTCAGCCTCCTCAGCCTGAGCCAGATGGGGACAAGACGGGGGCTCGCGAGCCTCTCGTGGCCCCAACCGGAGTTGGGAATGGCATGTGCTGATGGAGAATGGAGCAGAGGGCTGAGCACCCCAGCGTCGACGAACACCCACTGTGTCTGAAACTCGCTCGTGGATGGAGGAAGCTCGAAGTCGATCGCCGTGCCCGCCGTCGCGGCCACAGCCTGGAAGCTCACGCACCCCGAGCTTTGCCGAGGATCCATTAGATGCAGTGATAAGAAATGACGGAGAAGGGCCACGGAAGGAGCGATGCCCACCATGGCCTCACACACAAAGGCGAAGACGGCAAGGAGAGTCACAGATTGGGGGTCGAGATGCAGCATGTGGATCTGGTAATGTTCAAGCACCGCGTTGAAGAAGGCGGAGAAAGGGGGAATCAGGCCAGCCCAAAGGGCATCGATGAAGATTGGGACCTCGGTGGCTGCCCGGGCAATGCGAGCTCGAGACACAGGCCAAGCCACCATCTTCCCCCACTCGTTGAAGCTGGTGGCGATCATGGGACGCACCTTGTCCATGGCCTCGTCATTGAGCACCAGGGATCGGCCGACTGCAGGCTCGGCGGCTGGAGGCGCACTCAGCGAGGACAGAGGCTTCTTCCCCTTGTCTTCTTGTTTCGGCGGCATGACGATGAAGCGGGCAGAGTGCAGGTCAGATTGGAGAGGAGGAGCAGAGTCTCGAGGAAGCAGAGGGATTGAGAAAGAAAGGCGTGGGCGATGGAAGAATAACTGTGTAGGTAGCGGGGGCCGCATAGCTAGGCGGACTCCAAGGCAGCGTGGGGAAGCGGAGACGCCCACGTCCAATCAACTGCCACGCGTCGGCCAAGGCTGCAGGCTTTTGGGTCCCGCGGCGCTCTGCACTTGACCTTTGGCTTCGCCTCGAAGCCAAGTCCAAGCGCGCCTTGGGCCCAGGGGCTACTGTCGGCGTTCTGGGAACGGGGGTCCCCAGACTTGCATGCCTGCGGCCCATGGCATGGCTGTGCTAGTGATACAACTCCGTCATATCTATAATTTTTGATTGTTCCATGCCAATATTATACAACTTTCATATACTTTTGGCAACTTTTTATACTATTTTTGGGACTAACATATTGATCCAGTGCCCAGTGCCAGTTCCTGTTTGTTGCATGTTTTTTGTTTCGCAGAAACCCCATATCAAACGAAATCCAAACGGGATAAAAACAGATGGAGAATATTTTTGGAATATTTGGAAAATATGGGAAGAAGAATCAACGCGAGACGGTGCCTGAGGGGGGCACAAGGCAGGGGGCGCCCCACCCCCCTGGGCGCGCCTCTGACCCTCGTGGGCCCCCCGTAAGGCAGTTGCTGCTCTTCTTTGGCCGCAAGAAAGCTAATTTTCGGAGAAAAATCTGGGCGAAGGTTTCAATCCAATCGGAGTTACGGATCTCCATATATATACGAAACGGTGAAAGGGCAGAAGACCAGAACGCAGAAACAGAGAGAGACAGAGAGACAAATCCAATCTCGGAGGGGCTCACGCCCCTCCCATGCCATGGAGGCCAGGGACTAGAGGGGAAACCCTTCTCCCATCTAGGGAGGAGGTCAAGGAAGAAGAAGAAGAAGAAGGGGGCCCCTCTCCCCCTCTCTTCCGGTGGCGCTGGAACGCTGCCGTGGCCACCATCATCATCACCGCTATCTTCACCAACACCTCCGCCATCTTCACCAACATCTCCATCACCTTCCCCCCTCTATCTACAGCGGTCCACCCTCCCGCAACCCGCTGTACCCTCTACTTGAACATGGTGCTCTAGGCTTCATATTATTATCCAATGATGTGTTGCCATCCTATGATGTCTTAGTAGATTTTCGTTGTCCTATCGGTGGTTGATGGATTGCTATGATTGATTTAATTTGCTTGTGGTTATGTTGCTGTCCTTTGGTGCCCATCATATGAGCGCGCGCGTGGATCACACCATAGGGTTAGTTGTATGTTGATAGGACTATGTATTGGAGGGCAAGAGTGACAGAAGCTTCTACCTAGCATAGAAATTGATGCATACGGGATTGAACGGGGACCAATATATCTTAATGCTATGGTTGGGTTTTACCTTAATGAACGTTAGTAGTTGCGGATGCTTGCTAATAGTTCCAATCATAAGTGCATAGAATTCCAAGTCAAGGATGACATGCTAGCAGTGGCCACTCAAACATAAAACTTGCTATTGGTCTAGTAAAGTAGTCAATTGCTTAGGGACAATTTTGCAACTCCTACCACCACTTTTCCACACTCGCTATATTTACTTTCTTGTGTTTTTATCTAAACAGCCCCTACTTTTTATTTATGCGCTTTTTATTATCTTGCAAACCTATCCAAAAACACGTACAAAGTACTTCTAGTTTCATACTTGTTCTAGGTAAAGCGAACGTCAAGCGTGCGTAGAGTTGTATCGGTGGTCGATAGAACTTTAGGGAATATTTGTTCTACCTTTAGCTCCTCGTTGGGTTCGACACTCTTACTTATCGAAAGAGGCTACAATTGATCCCCTATACTTGTGGGTTATCAAGACCTTTTTCTGGCGCCGTTGCCGGGGAGCAATAGCGTGGGGTGAATATTCTCGTGTGTGCTTGTTTGCTTTATCACTAAGTAATTTTTATTTGATGTTCTTAGTTGTTTTCTATCTTTAGTTATGGGTAGGAAACGCAAAATACCAAAAAAATTAGTTGTGCCTACTGAACCAATGGTTGAAGAACCACTCAAAATCTATCACACTCCTGAAGCTTTTTACCTTGATCATCTTCGATCCCTTTGTGCTCGTGCTGAAACCCCAACTAGCTTAGTTGAGGGCAAATCCTTAGATGAGCATGCTTGTTATGTGCGACACCATATATCTGAAAAGGGGAAACGTTTACTGGATCAAATTCATCGTTTGCAATGCTATGCTTGGAATTTATGTGAAATATATGATGTTACTTGTTGTTCTGAAAACCAGAAGAAACACCTTCCCTACCAATGTGAGTTTATCGATAATGGAATCGTGTCTTCATATGCTAAGGGTGTTTATAATTACTATGATGTTCAACAAATTGAAGAATTTATTGCTTTTAAGGGTGCTTATGAAATTGCTTCTCTGATTGAAACGTATGATGCTACTCTTTACAAATCTGAAAATTTTGCCATAGTTGAATATTGTTATGATAATTATGCTTCTAATGCCTATGTTAAACCATATATTGAGGACTCCTCCGCTGTCCAAGAAGAGACTAATATTTTGCAGGAGTCTATGGAAGAAGAAATTGATGAAACTGTGAGCTCATTGGATGAAAAAGATGAGGAGGGGAGCGAAGAACAAAAGGAGGAAGAGCGGATTAGCTACCCATGCCCAGCTTCTAATGAGAGTAACTCTTCAACTCATACATTGTTTAATTTCCCTTCGTGCTTACCGAAGGATGAATGCTATGACGATTGTTATGATCCCATTGATTCTCTTGAAATATCCCTTTTTGATGATGCTTGCTATGCTTGTGGCCAAGATGCCAATATGAATTATGCTTATGGAGATGAACTTGCTAAAGTTCCTTATATTAAACATGAAATTGTTGCTATTGCACCCACGCATGATAGTCCTATTATCTTTTTGAATTCTCCAAACTACACTATATCGGAGAAGTTTGCTCTTATTAAGGATTATATTGATGGGTTGCCTTTTACCGTTGCACATGATGATTTTGATGAATATAATATGCATGTGCTTGCTGCTCCCACTTGCAATTATTATGAGAGAGGAACTATATCTCCACCTCTCTATGTTTCCAACATGATAAAATTGCAAGAATCTGCTTATACTATGCATTGGCCTTTACTAGGTGTGCATGAATTGTTCTTTAATGACATGCCGATGCATAGGAAGAGAGTTAGACTTCTTCATTGCTTGATACATGTTTCTTTGTGCTCACTACTAAATGCCAAATCATTTCTAATTAAAATTGGCTTTGATATACCTTGGGATCCGGGTGGATTCACTACTTGAGCACTATATGCCTAGCTTAATGGCTTTAAAGAAAGCACTGCCAGGGAGACAACCCGGAATTTTTAGAGAGTCATTTATTTCTGTTGTGTGCTTTTATATAGTTTAAAAACAAACAAAATAAAGAGGGGAACCCAAAACTTTTCAAAAAGAAAAGTGCAAGTGAGATAGACGAGCATTGTGAAAGTGGGGGACGTCCTTGAACTTTGTTCATGCCCATGGAAACTTTGTGAATCTTAATTACAGAAACTTTTCCACAAAAATAATTATCCCCTTGTACAATTCCATTGTATTATAAAAATAATGTGCCAAGGTTTGCCTTTAGGATGTTTACAATGCTTGTTGGTTTGTGCGGTGCAGGACAGAAACTTTGGCTGTAGTGCACGATTTTACATTTTTTTTCTGGAATGTCAAATGGTTCTGAAACTTTTTGCACTGTCTTTCTATACAAATTTTTTATTTTTACTAATTTTGGTTGAATTTTTGGAGTATCATAAGTATGGTGAATGTTCATATTATTACAGACGGTTCTGTTTTAGACAGATTCTGTTTTTGATGCATAGTTTGCTTGTTTTGATGAAACTATCAATTTATATCAGTGGATTAAGCCATGGAAAAGTTATATTACAGTAGCTAAAATGAAAAAACAAAATATGAATTGGTTTGCAACAGTACTTAGAGTAGTGATTTGCTTTATTATACTAACGGATCTTACCGAGTTTTCTGTTGAAGTTTTGTGTGGATGAAGGGTTCGAAGATCGGGAAGGTCTCGATGTGAGAAGAAGGAAGAGAGGCAAGAGCTCAAGCTTGGGGATGCCCGAGGGACCCCAAGTAAATATTCAAGGAGACTCAAGCGTCTAAGCTTGGGGATGCCCCGGAAGGCATCCCCTCTTTCTTCAACAAGTATCAGTATGTTTTCGGATTCGTTTGGTTCATGCGATATGTGCAAATCTTGGAGCGTCTTTTGCATTTAGTTTTCACTTTTATTTTATGCACCATGCTGGTATGAGATAGTCCTTGGTTGATTTATAGAATGCTCACTGCACGTCACTTATATCTTTTGAGTATGGCTTTATAGAATGCTTCATGTGCTTCACTTATATCATTTGAAGTTTGGATTGTCTGTTTCTCTTCACATAGAAAACCGCCATTTGTAGAATGCTCTTTTGCTTCACTTATATTTATTAGAGCTTGGGCATATCTTTTGTAGAAAGAATTAAACTCTCTTGCTTCACTTATATCTATTTAGAGAGTTGACAGGAATTGGTCATTCACATGGTTAGTCATAAAATCCTACATAAAAACTTGTAGATCACTGAATATGATATGTTTGATTCCTTGCAATAGTTTTGCGATATAAAGATGGTGATATTAGAGTCATGCTAGTGGGTAGTTGTGGGTTAGTAGAAATACTTGTGTTGAGGTTTGTGATTCCCATAGCATGCACGTATGGTGAACCGTTATGTGATGAAGTCGGAGCATGATTTATTTATTGATTGTCTTCCTTATGAGTGGCGGTCGGGGACGAGCGATGGTCTTTTCCTACCAATCTATCCCCCTAGGAGCATGCGCGTAGTACTTTGTTTCGATGACTAATAGATTTTTGCAATAAGTATGTGAGTTCTTTATGACTAATGTTGAGTCCATGGATTATATGCACTCTCACCCTTCCATCATTGCTAGCCTCTTCGGTACCGTGCATTGCCCTTTCTCACCTCGAGAGTTGGTGCAAACTTCGCCAGTGCATCCAAACCCCGTGATACGATACGCTCTATCACACATAAGCCTCCTTATATCTTCCTCAAAACAGCCACCATACCTACCTATCATGGCATTTCCATAGCCATCCATGCAACTTCCATCATCATCATATACATGACTTGAGCATTTATTGTCATATTGCTTTGCATGATCGTAAGATAGCTAGCATGATGTTTTCATGGCTTGTCCTTTTTCGATGTCATTGCTACGCTAGATCATTGCACATCCCGGTACACCGCCGGAGGCATTCATATAGAGTCATATCTTTGTTCTAGTATCGAGTTGTAATATTGAGTTGTAAGTAAATACAAGTGTGATGATCATCATTATTATAACATTGTCCCAGGTGAGGTTATCAAAATAAAAGAGGCCAAAGAAGCCCAAATAAAAAAGAGGACAAAGAAGCCCACCAAAAAAAGAAGAAATTAAAAAATGAGAGAAAAAGAGAGAAGGGGCAATGCTACTATCCTTTTACCACACTTGTGCTTCAAAGTAGCACCATGTTCTTCATATAGAGAGTCTCTTGAGTTATCACTTTCATATACTAGTGGGAACTTTCATTATAGAACTTGGCTTGTATATTCCGATGATGGGCTTCCTCAAATGCCCGAGGTCTTCATGAGCAAGCAAGTTGGATGCACACCCACTTAGTTTTAGTTTGAGCTTTCATACACTTATAGCTCTTAGTGCATCCGTTGCATGGCAATCCCTACTCCTCACATTGACATCAATTGATGGGCATCTCCATAGCCCGTTGATTAGCTGCGTTGATGTGAGACTTTCTCCTTTTTTTTGTCTTCTCCACACAACCTCCACCATCATATTCTATTCCACCTATAGTGCTATATCCATGGCTCACGCTCATGTATTGCGTGAAAGTTGAAAAGGTTTGAGAACGTGAAAAGTATGAAACAATTGCTTGGCTTGTCATCGGGGTTGTGCATGATTTGAATATTTTGTGTGGTGAAGATGGAGCATAGCCAGACTATATGATTTTGTAGGGATAACTTTCTTTGGCCATGTTATTTTGAAAAGACATGATTGCTTTATTAGTAGGCTTGAAGTATTGTTGTTTTTATGTCAAATGATAGACTATTGCTTTGAATCACTCGTGTCTTAATATTCATGCCATGATTAGATTACATGATCAAGATTATGCTAGGTAGCATTCCACATCAAAAATTATCTTTTTTATCATTTACCTACTCGAGGACGAGCATGAATTAAGCTTGGGGATGCTGATACGTCTCCGTCGTATCTATAATTTTTTATTGTTCCATGCCAATATTATACAACTTTCATATACTTTTTGGCAACTTTCTATACTATGTTTGGGACTAACATATTGATCCAGTGCCCAGTGCCAGTTCCTGTTTGTTGCATGTTTTTTGTTTCGTAGAAACCCCATATCAAACGGAATCCAAACGGGATAAAAACAGACGGAGAATATTTTTGGAATATTTGGAAAATATGGGAAGAAGAATCAACGCGAGATGGTGCCCGAGGGGGGCACGAGGCAGGGGGCGCGCCCCACCCCCTGGGCGCGCCTCTGACCCTCGTGGGCCCCCCGTAAGTCAGTTGCTGCTCTTCTTTGGCCGCAAGAAAGCTAATTTTCGGAGAAAAATCTGGGCGAAGGTTTCAATCCAATCGGAGTTACGGATCTCCATATATATACGAAACGGTGAAAGGGCAGAAGACCAGAACGCAGAAACAGAGAGAGACAGAGAGACAGATCCAATCTCGGAGGGGCTCACGCCCCTCCCATGCCATGGAGGCCAAGGACTAGAGGGGAAACCCTTCTCCCATCTAGGGAGGAGGTCAAGGAAGAAGAAGAAGAAGAAGGGGGCCCCTCTCCCCCTCTCTTCTGGTGGCGCCGGAACACTACCGTGGCCACCATCATCATCACCGCGATCTTCACCAACACCTCCGCCATCTTCACCAACATCTCCATCACCTTCCCCGCTCTATCTACAGTGGTCCACTCTCCCGCAACCCGTTGTACCCTCTACTTCAACATGGTGCTTTATGCTTCATATTATTATCCAATGATGTGTTGCCATCCTATGATGTCTGAGTAGATTTTCGTTGTCCTATCGGTGGTTGATGAATTGCTATGATTGATTAAATTTGCTTGTGGTTATGTTGTTGTCCTTTGGTGCCCATCATATGAGCGCGCGTGGATCACACCATAGGGTTAGTTGTATGTTGATAGGACTATGTATTGGGGGGCAAGAGTGACAGAAGCTTCTAGCTAGCATAGAAATTGATGCATACGGGATTGAAGGGGGACCAATATATCTTAATGCTGCTGTTGGGTATTACCTTACACTACAAAATATACACATCCGTGATGATACGTGTTTGTCACAGTAGGTCGCGTTTTTTGTCATGCATGTACATCCATGACAAATTTATGACAGAATCAAGATAGTCATACCTGTGCTGTCGTAGAAGTGTTCCATGACATTACCAAAATTATCATCACGGAAGTGTCCACTTCCATGACGATAAATCGCGCATCACAGAAGTGCTTTCGTCAAGGGTGACCGACACGTGGCATCCACCATAACGGAACGCCGTTAAGCTATCGGGTCAGGTTTTGGATCCGATAACCCGTTAACAGCTGCGACCAATGTGGATTTTCCACGTGTAAAATCATCATTGGCTAGAGGAAACACGTGTCGGCTCATCGTTGGGACAGATGTCATCCACTCATTGGACAGAAGGCGCCTATGATACGTCGACACGTGGCACGGCCCATCAAGTTTAAATGGGTTGGCCCAACTAAAGGCCCACAAGATTTGCGGACCATAATGGGCCGGCCCAGCTAAAGGCCCACGAGATTTTGCAGACCATAATGGGCTGGCCCAGCTAAAGGCCCACAAGATTTCACGGGCCATAATGGGCCGGCCCAGGTAAAGGCCCACAAGATTTTTGTGTGCCATAATGGGCCGGCCCAGGTAAAGGCCCACAAAATTCTTGTGGATCATAATGGGCCGGCCCAGCTAAAGGCCCATGAGATTTCGCCGACACTAATGGGCCGTCCTAGCTGTAGGCCCACAAGATTTTGAGGACCCTAGTAGGCCGGCCCATTAACTGGCTGCCATGTTTTCGGCCAAATGCCGGCCCATATTTGATCCGGTCCATTAATGGTCTGCCACGTTCCGGGCCTAATAATGGCCCATATGAGATCTGGCCCGTTAAAAGCCTCCCACGTTCTGGGCCAAATCACGGCCTAGATCAGGTCCGGCCCTTTAAGAGGCTTTGGCCTCAATTATGGCCCATATCAGATTGGGCCCATTAACTGGACGCTATGCTTTTGGGCCCACTTGCTAAAGGCCCATTTAGTAATTTGGCCTCATATTAGTTTCGGCCTGTTAAGGGCCCGTTTAACATTTCGGCCCTATATTAATTTCGGCATGTTAAAAGCCCGTCATATAGTTTGGCCTAACTACGGCCCGGTTTGCATCCGGCTTGCTCGCAGCCGATATCTCATTGGGCCAAACAAGGACTGAGACAATTTTGGCCTGTTAGAAACCCATGATTTGATTCGCACAATCATGGGTCGGGGTCCATTTCGGGCTGCTACCGGCCCGTGAGCTGTTCGGCACGTTTCAGGCCCAACCTACTTCTCAGCCTCCTAAAAGCCCATTGAGTTTTCTTGCGAAAAGAGGGTCGGGGGTTACTCGGCCTATTAAAGGCCCGAATCTACTAGTGGGCCAGTTTGACGAGGCCCATGATGCGGATCATACATCGTGATTGCATGACGGCCCGATTATGTACCGTAATTTTACGGTTTGGCCGGTTTACTGCGAAGACAGGATATATATATACAGTAAAATAACTGCAGCATCGTGAATAAGAAAAAACCTAGACTATACAATAAAGAAATTACGGCATATTACATCCACTGGGCATCAAAGTTCGCCACTATGATAATAAAGCACAAGCAGACAGCAGATTACATACACTGGGCATCAAAGATCGCCACCAGTGCAAATAAACACGCCGACAAAATAATATACAAAACTGGCAGCACTTCAATAGAGTTCAAGAAAGGTTAGCCCTGCCGGCGAGCTACAGCGCAACCACCTGAGCAAGATGATGAGATTGCGCTTGTTCAACACGTATATCTTCCTCACTCTGAAAGATAAACAAGCAGACAGATGACAGGTTTTGCACATAAAAGTATCAGTGCTGACAATTCATCACATTTCTTACTGACGAATAAAGTGACACGGTTTAAAATTGCATTAACACAATATGGTATTGTTCAGGTCAAGACATGGCAGGGAATGACATTGTGAAGGAGTTGGCAGCTTCACGACACCATTGGATTACAGATCAAGAACTCATAAGTATCAATGGTTAGTGTGCTGTCAATTTATCCCATTTCAGATTGGCAAATAAAGAGACGGTTTAAATAATAGTAGAATGATATGACATTGTTCATAGTGAAGACATTGCAGAATATGACATTGTGTTGTAGTGGGTAGGTTCACCACACCACTGGATTACGGATGAAGAACAGAAGCATACATGCAGTGCAAAAGAAGATCACTTGCTCTGTATAGTTTAATTTACATGGTATAAAGAAGGAACTTGGTTGTACAACTGAAAACTTAAATTGAGAAGGACAAACTTTTGTTTATGAACTACATAATAAACTTTAAACATGCAATTTGATGCAAACACCAAAAATAAACAGCTGTTGCAGTCCTGCCTAACCAAATATACACAACAAAGTTTGAAGGCTTGAGAAGGACAAACTTACATTACTGGTGAAGACAGGCTCTATAAAGCCCTTGTCCATGCTGATGGGGGGGCAATTCAAGAAGTTTACCACAGAATCTTCTTCATAAGCATTGCCTTTATTCTACATTTTGTTAAGAGTAAATATAGATGTGATAATATACGAAAAAATGGAGAATATTTAAGATAAGATGAAGAGTGATGCTACATAACCAAGTAGCTATAAATGTATGTGCAGCGATACAGGCAAAAGGCACAGCCAAGAGCAATGCACAGCTAAACTTCTTCAGTACCAACCTTATGGTAAGAGTAAATATAGATCTGATGTGTAGAAAATGGAGGGCAAAGGAAAATACGCTACAGAGTGATGGTACATGAACAACTACCTGTCAATATAAGTACACTGATAAAGGACAGCATGTACTTACAAGAACAATGCAGAGCTAAAAAAATCATTGGCATTGGATATATTCTACACTAATGTAACCATTCATACAGATCAGATAAATTGGAGCGAACAATTGATAAGCAAGCTATCATGCATACTGCTGTCACATAATGAACAAGGTATGTATGCAAGTACAGTGATACAGGACAACAGGTACTAACAAGAGCAAAGCAGCGGGCAGCATATTTGCGATATCCTGTCGTTCTTTTCAAACCGGAATTCTTCTTCGAGCAGATTTCCTGCAAAAAAGATCCGTAAGGCACATGCAGAAAAGTAGATTTTCAAATTGTCATTTGATTTCATAGACAGTACCTCATCCTAGGAACGAGACCAGTGCATAACAAGGTTTTTCCATTCAATGTCTTCTAAATTTAGCACAGGAGACTTCACCGGAAATTCGTTTATAGACTTGCCATCAAAGTGTGATTTCCTCAGGTAACACCGATACTGCTGCAATGCTTCCTTGAAAAGCACAAGCAAGCTTTGCTCGTCATGACTATCCAGATTGACCCTCGCCTAGTTACAACAATGTAATGTAAATCATTGATATGTTTGATCAGCAGAAAACAGGAAAATAATAACCATGAATAATAGCACTTACACGTAAGTTGGACAGGAAGATGTGAAAATGGTGTTTGTCTTCACTATAATCTTCCCATGATGGGAATATATGCACGTAGTCCCTAACAACATTGAAAGCATTGTCTTTTAAACTGGGAATAAATGGAATGGGGTTCCAATCTGCAGGAATTGGCCGTCTCTGTAGTTGGGATAGGTCTTCGGCCGGTGGACTTGCTGTACTTTTTGCTTTTTCTGTGGTACAGTTGGTGCTATGGCAAATGAAATCGGTATACGTTTTGCTGGAGTGCAGGTCCTGTGTGGTGGGGCTAGTGGTGTGGCCAGTGAAGTATCGGTACAGTCTGCTGGAGTCGGTCCTACGTTTAGTGTCACTGGTTGTACAGCCAATATAAGTGGGGCGCTGTCTGATTTCTCCGGCACCACCACGTTTTTCAAGGACTTTGCTGGTGCTCCTTCAGGTTCGGCAATCACCCCCTTCCTTTTTGATGTCTGATGCACAAGAACAGCATTTTAGTGCAAAAACATGGTATGATGACAGATGGAATATGTATTGATAATGGATGGGCATGGCATCTCGAGTTATATGATGAGTAAACTAAGCAGATGGCGGTGCAACAAAGTAGAAGAAATGCAAGACAACATATGCAGGATACGCGCAATCAATAAAACCTTGCCAAATTAGAACAGGCACCTTGATGGGTGAACAGGACAGACCATCTGCCTTTGACTCCTCGAGGTTAGAATAGTCATTAGGATGATATTCTGAACAAGAATCAACAGGTGGGGAGCGTATGAGTTTCATTGCTTCCAGAATGGCACTCAATGCCTTGGTGCTAATTTTGTAAGTCATTGCAGTGTTCCACAATATTCTTTTGATGCGCGGATTCTGATATTCACTGTAATTGCATATAATATCTGAGAACCATGAAAACATAAATAGTTGTGAGATTATCTTTGTAATGCAGATGATATTCCAATATAGGGGGCGCCCCTGTAAACACTTGTGTGCTATCACTGGATTCTGATGAGAGAGCTCATGTGTGCTGTAATATGGTGCGTGCATTTATATAATCTGGCACAAGTACACAAAAAAATAGGCTCCAGAAGTAAGGATAGCTGGCAGATGATAGGTTCATAATATACTATATAGAGAGTTTATTGCCAAACCATGATAACAAGAGCACACAACAACTAGGCAGATCATAGTGTACATAACAGGGGTACACCATAACCACAATATATAAATCGGGAAAGTGGAACTGGCTTGAAAATACGGTGTTGTATTGCCGCTAGTAATTGAAAGCCTATCGATCACGTACAGGCCAGCTCTATCAGCTGTTGACTGCAGATGTCCCTGCGCCCCTTCCTGACAAGGAACATACTGTACGTACTAAATACAGAATAAACAAAGAGGAACATGTTAAAGAACAGAAGAGGAAGCATATTCTTGAGGTTCCGCTTCATTGCATACAATGTTGGTTGCCCACTCATGATGAATCACAGGGCCCAAAGAAATGCAATTCCATGCTGTCTCTCTATATGTGGCAATTTTGAACAAGAGTCATTAGGATCATATTCTGAACAAGAATCAACAGGTGGGGAGCGTATTAGTTTCATTGCATCCAGAATGGCACTCAATGCCTTGGTGCCAATTTTGTAAGTCATTGCAGTGTTTAGCTTCAAGAGTGGACTGCTGCTAGTGCGACACAAAGCAGCTACACAGATCATAGTGTAGATATAACGGGGAAAACCGTAAGCATCAGAGTAAAATCAGCAAAGTGGAACTTGCTGGAATATATGTGCTAGTATTGCCGGTACGGCTAGAAAAGCTTCGGATACCATCTCTCTTCAAGTGAAGGTGCGGTACTGTTAATATCAGTGTTACTCTCAAAGGCGACATAGCTCCCCGCATTTCCTTGCTATTCTTATAGGATTCAAGTGGGCAGGCCACTACAAATCCTATTCCTATGTTTACAAGATCCTACGAATCAAAGAGGCTCAAAGTGTCCATCACAACCGACCGTATAGACCTCTACACTGCAAATGTCCCTGCTCATCTTCAGTACAAGGAACATACTGTACTACTATCATACTCCCTCCGTACCAAAATATAAGTCTTGGTAGAGATTTCCACTATGGATCACATATAGATGTATCTAGATACATTTTAGAGTGTAGATTCACTCATTTTGCTCCATATGTAGTCCATGGTGGAAGCTATACAAAGACTTGTATTTAGGAACGGAGAGAGTACATATTAAAGAAGAACGGAAGAGGAACATGGTAAAGAAGAGCAAGCAGATTTTGGATAATAAAATGTTGGTTGCGCAGTGCCCACACATGATGAACCAGAGCGCATTAAGAATGCAACTCCCAGCTGTCTCTCAACCATTTCAGGCGGTTGGATGAAGATCATAGGTCTCCTAACCCATCTTTTCCTCGTCTCTGATTCTTCCCATACAAAACACTACACGGGCTGCCGGCCGGACCACCGGCCCCCGCCGCCTGTGTTCCTCCGCCACCCCCACCCCCCACCCCCACCCGCATCGAGTTTTCTTCGTTCGATGAGGCCCCACAACCACCCGAGCCCCTTCGTTCGCACCGGCGAACTCCGGCGAGCTCTGAAAAATCGACTGACACAATTTTGAAATTTAGTCTACTGTGATTTAACTAGTGTGGAATATAAAAGGGGAAAACCATAAGCATTGGGAGTATAGTGTTGAGCGTGCCATGGCGGATCTGAAGGTGCAAACCGGACAAAGGCAACTTCGCAACCAAGACAAGAAGTCAGAGTAAAGCAGTGGCGATCTATTTTCTTGCTGCGATAAATAAGTTGATCAGATACGAAAGAGTACCGCCTCTGGTGCGGCGCCGTGTATGCATCTGATGAGAATTTGATGGTGCTGCGATAGCGATGGCTGTCGGCGGCGTGGAAGCAGATCTAGGAGGGTAGCCGGTGGCGGCGGGGCACGGTGGACGAGACGGTCGTAGGAGCGGCGCCGGCAAGGTGGACGACGGCGGGGATGAAGCGAGAGGACGGGATGCAAGGATCCCGGTCCGAAGCCGTGGATGAGAGAGGTCGATCTCTTGTAATGGATGGCGGCGTCGGGGTATCAGCTCTGACATGGTGGAGGAGGACGGCGGTGGATGGGGTGGAGGACGGCGGCGGACGGAGGAGGGTGGGGTGGAGAGGGTGTTTTGGCGCCCACGGAGTACGAATGGGGAAAAGGGAGGTAGAGAGGAAGGGGGGAACCATGTATTCAGGGCGCGCTTGTCTTAAATGCGAGGAAATTTACAAACTTAGCCCCCGTTTCAAATTTCTACTACATCACATCAACATTAATCGGTTGGGGAAAGGACGGTAATCTCGCATACACCGAATATTTGCCGACGAGAGTTTGTTTTTGGCGCCCATCGTGTATGAATATGAATCGGGGAGGGAGTCGATTTCGGCCGAGGACACACTGTGTTTTGGCGCCCACCGTGTATGAATCCTGGTGAGAGGCGGTTACGTCATGTTTGGGTGAAATTACAAACCTACCCCTATCGAAACCTATAGAAATCCAGCAGATAGGCTTTGCGTGGCAGGGATAGGCAGTAGTGATTTCCATCTCGCAGATTTTGGTTTCGGGCGGTTACTGCGACTTTCCCCGCTTCGTTCAAATTTTGCAGAGTGCACGTTTACCGTGCCAACTCAATTCGAATCTCGTTTGTATTCTATTTTTTTTCGGGCGGGATCCATTTTCAATTGGAATTACATTATATATACATCATTTTTTATATATACTTTCAAAAGCACAACACCATTTATACATAAATATGGTTTACAAATGGCATGATCTTAGATTCACAAGGTTGTATCCATCAATTTGGATTTTCAAATATTTGAAACCACTTTATGTTGAAATCCAATGTATGCATTCCTCGCTAACTGTCTCCAATTAATGTGTGTTTCATGCGGGTTTTTTTTACTTCTCAAACATGTATAATGTGTTTCACACACGCAACATATAGTGTAATCCCGTTTAGACATTAATTGCATATAAACCATGCATTGTTTGTAATTGAAGAAATCTATGGATCACCAATATTGATAAACTATATAACATTACACGTGTGCCCAAATTCAAATGAATATGCATGTTTGATACACCAATTTGCATTATGATATTATCGATGTCGTGATCTCCAGTTTAAATATTTGAATCCCCTTTAATCTAGATATTCGTCTCATATAGCTATCACTCATGCTTATATAGGACTATCTCTCTGGACCTATACGCGTTCATCGTCTCTCAGGTATCTCTCGTGCTGCCTGTATGTCGACAGTGATCTTTTATCTTCGTAACACACTGACGGTACTCTCTCCCTCGACCTTCATCACTCTATCTCTCTCTAAGTATATCTCGCTTCCTGCTATGTGTCTCTAACTATGATTCTCCATGTGGAATCTCTTTCTCTCACACAAACCCAAAACTTTGTCTCCCGGGGTCCCATTTCTCTCTACTATTCCCATGTGTGCCACTCGCACACCCCTCATACAGAGATGTCTTTCGCTCCTTAGATATGAGAACCTACGACTCTTCCTCTTCAATGTCTCTTTCTCACACACAAACACAAACTCTGTCTCCCAGGGTCTCATATTTCTCCATTGTTCTCTTGTATGTCACTCACACACACCCTCTCTCCCTAGAGATATCTTGCGTTCCCTCGTATGTCTCTCTAGCTATCACTCTCGTTGTGAAATATCTTTCTCTCTCGCAGACACAAAACTCCGTCTCTCTGGATCTCATTTCTCTCTGATATCTGTTTGTATGTGACTCACATGCACCCTTTCTCTATCTCTCTCACACCCACACACATAACCCAGCCTTCTGATCCACTCGACTCCTATCTCTAACGCACACTAGCTAGCATCTTTATCTTTCTATTTATCTGTTTCTCCATCAACCTTCTTTCTCGCCCTCACTCTTGATTCCTATCACGCACACTACATATGTTTCTCTCTACATGCAGTCAAGTGCCCTCTCACACACATATATAACTTCACCCTTTGAACCACCCGACGGTCATCTCCAACACCCAAACTAGCGGATGTCCCTCTAGCTAGCATCTCCATCTCTGTATCTATCTGTAGTTTCTCCGTCAACATTTCTTTCTCGCACAGAGTCTTGCTTCCTATCACCCACACTATATATGTCTCTCCATACATATGCATTATAGGTTGGTCTCTTTTGCACAATCGTTGCGCCTCACTCCCTCTGCTCGCCATAGATGCATCCTCCAGCCCACGCCACTATCTCTTAAAGACAAAAACACATGCTCAATTGTCGGGCCTTCTTCCCTGCATTCTCACATGCATGCATATTGTCATACCGATCCGTCTCTCCCATGTCGTTGATCTTATGACTTATGTCTTCTTTCTTTTATCTCGATCATGCGCGCGCGCACACACACATCCTACGTATACATGTATACCTCTCACACATGCACGTTCAAGGTCTCTATGTCTCCATACGTAGTTAATTACCCTCAATCCTAACGCCACATCGAATCGTTCTCCTCTTTTGTGCACATAAATTCCGCCTGGATGGGTAAAACACACACTCACACTTAACAATCTCCTTCTAGCTACCCCCCCCCCCGCCTCTCACTCTTCCCCTATATCCCCGAAACCAATAAGACCATCCCTTTGTTTAATTCCCGCCTACATGCACCATCGATATATAGTAGTCTTCCTCGGTGTCTCTCAAACAAACACATTCTCTCGATGTCGACTCCTCTCACGCGCACACACCTTCTCTTCCCTCTCTATGGGCATTTTCTCTCTCGCACCCCATCGTTGGTGGCCTCTGCCATACACATCACCTCTCTATGATGAAGCCATGCACACTTAAATTACATCCGCCACAGAGGACCCCGCGACACACACGCATACACACACACACGCATGCACGCACCCCACACACACACACACACTAAGACTCCATCTCTCTCTCACACACACACAAACACACACACACACACGCACGCATGCACGCACCCCCCCACACACACTAAGACTCCATCTCTCTCTCTCACACACACACAAACTAAGACTCCATCTCTCTCTCCTCTCTCTCTCTCTCTCACACACACACACACCCCACACACACTAAGACTCCATCTCACACACACATGCTCTAGGCGGAGCATTTGTTCCTACCACCCTTCATCCAACCTTACCTGTATGATAAACAATCACCTTTATTTACTTGCATAACATGGACAAATTCCACTTTACTTTAGTAGTCAGCAAACTTATCATCTGTACCCGTATAGAAAAACGAGTTGGCAGTGATGGTGTGCCTGCCATCTTGTAATACAGACTGTATGATCTATATCTGAGGATAGAAAGCAAACTATGATAATTTTACAAAAGATACCCGCACCTCTCTCCACATCATTATCTCCCGCAACCTCATTGCTCAGCAATTAAAAAAGGCATAAGTCTCTAGAACAATCTAGCATGCATGGTGGCCGCTGCCGCCTGCCGGCGCCGTCCATCCCCATGCCTCCGCCCATTCCGACCACCAGTCACCACCATGCTCCACTCCTCCTCGCCTTATCTCTCATCTTTCATTTTTTCGATGACATTCTCGAGACACCAGTTTTTCGATAAAATTCTCGAGATATCATTAGTTTTTACACATGGGATTACTCCTGCATGGGTCAATCACAACAGGTGTTCTGTAAAAAAATGCATATTGATGTTCCGTGCAATGCACGAGAATCTTGCTTGTAATTATATAATGCAAATCACGAGCAGGAAGTGACATTTTTTTGACACAACCACGTTAACATGGCCACGTAAATCACTAGCTGAAGTAAATACCATTATATTTATATCCCGATGCAAAAGGTTGAGTACATGTCCGAAGAGTAGAGTCGCACACACGCACTCTGTCTCTTAGAATCTCTCTCACACACACACCAGTTACGTGATGCCCACTTAAGCAGACACGTATGTTACAATTTGTGCACCTGCGGGTACACGTGATGCTGCGCATTTATTTAAGCCGGAAGGCGAACCCAAACAGTAGCTGCATTCATTCCCCTCCCGCCGCCTCTTCTCTGGTCGCCGTCGCCCGGTAGCCATGGGCCGGCCGAAGGTAACAACATATGCCATACTCCCGCCGGAGCCGCGCTTTAATATGGAAATTTTAGTGGTCATGCATGCATCTTTTTGTGCTAGCACTCCTATATAAGGGTTGACCGGTCGCTTCCTGCGGATGTGCACGGGCGGTGGAAGAGGAGGGAGAAGGGAAGCGGGCTGTGGAGTAACGTTTTTTACCACAATTTCTTAGGAAACTGAGTGCAATAATTGAGTAGTTTTGCAAACTACCAGTACTACACCTGAAACGGTCAAAACATATACTCCCTTGCCAGCGCGCGCTTCCCGCGTGAAACGGTCAGCGTCGCCCTGGAGCGTCAGTGCCGCATTAATGCCCGGCTAGAGCGGATGCGACCTCTCACTGGCGCCGGCTTTGAAGTGGCACGACGGCCGAGAGAGCGCCGCTTCCCGGTGCACGCGACTGCTCCGCGTCGAGACTGGCCATAGGCCCTGTTTGGATCCATGGGTTAGAGTTAGTTTGAACTAGTTGGGGCTTAAATAGCCCTAAAGTATCCAAGCATGAGGGTTTAAATTTGAGCAAGTTGCACCGAACCCACCAAAAAAAACTATCCCACCCAAGAGGTGCTAACTGGAGATAGTTCTCATTGGGACCACTGAAAAATCACTTTTCTCTCTCCATGAAGTGCATTTATTGTCAATCTAACCCTGTCACCCAAACACCTCTTTGGCTACAGTTAGTTCAGGGTTAGTCATGAGTTAGTCTAACCTCTAGCTAAGTTAGAGTATCAAACAGGAGCAGTATAGGACATGCAAGTTGCTCAAAGCATACAGGCAAATTCGTACGTGAAAGGATTTTTTTTGTTTTTGAAAACGGAACGTGAAAGGATTTTTTTAGAATGTTGTTGGCATGTCGCTAACATGTGATAGTTAACCGACCTCAATAGATGGCAGAAACGCCAGCCCGCCGCACTTTGATAGAGACGAGGAGGGAGAAGCGATACAGGCTGCTGGATTACTAGAGATAGGTGTCGCGCGGAAGCCAAGAAATATGGTGATAGCGTGGGTTAGCCATGTACTAGTATGATGTAACTACACTGGGCTGCCGTGTTTCGTACTCTTCCAGTCCACTGTGGAGATGATTGGTTAATTTTATATCGCTGAATAATATTAAATATTATGAGTGCAGACGCTCCACCACGAGGTTCCTTGCTCCTTCTCGGTCGTCCGGAATCTATGTTCTTGCACTCTATTTTTTTATGTGAGCTTTGTTCATCCTTTTGCCAACACGCGAGACATCTAGCATCAAGGTGCATGTGTTATGCAAGGATCGTTCCATCTATATGAAGCACACGTGGGACTGGACCTACGAGACGGACATGTACCCAGGAGTGGACGTACGAACCTGAGTAATGTAGCGCAGTAAGTGAAGTAGAAAGGCACAAATGGTATGAACATGCATGGCATATAGGGTGTGTTTGGTTGCGTTCTCGTCTCAGCATAGTTGTTCCCTCTTCATGCATGCTCAACTCAACACCCCTCTTCATGCATGCTTCTAGTGTATTTGTGCTAAACTAGTGTGGACTCATGCACCCTCCATACACTACCAAACACCCAAAAGTAGGTCGAGAAGGGAACTCTTGGGCGGCATTTGTCTCTTACTACGTACTACCACTAAATGTTGTACATGCAATGCACGGTGATGTTATGGAGTACGTGCCTAAGTACTCTACTACTACTATATTAGTTGGAGGCACATATTAACTTTTATATTTGTTTATGTGTATGCCCCGAGACCTTCCAACTAGACGTGTCTTTCTCTCCAGGTCGCACTTTGTATCATTCATACCACTAAGTACTACTACGTGTGGTCTCCCACCCAGAAGTGGAAGAAGTGGAGACGCTCTACCACGCTGTTTTTTTTACGCTGGGCTCTACCACGCTGTTCATGTCCCACTCCTTTTGCTGATGTGTGGGACATCCAGCACGTGCCGTGTTTGGCACCCTTCGTCGTAAGAGTTGAAATGCTACCATTCATCAGAAATAAAAAATAATTATAAATCGGCAATGATACTATTTTTTTTGTGACCCAATCAGCAGTGATACTATACCACGCGGTTTCCTTGCTCCTCGATATCGGAAAGAATATTTCCGTTCGCCAACATGTGGGACGTCGACCATCCTGGTCCACTTGCCATGCACGCAGAACTCCACACGGTTTCATTGCTGCTCGATGTCGGAATGAATACTTCTGTTTGCCAACATGTGGGACGTCGCGCCGCAGTAACAATGACTAATGAGCCATCAAATCACAGGCCCACTTCCCACTTTGAAGTTGCTCGGACGAAGGAACAATCGTGACTTCGTTGAATTCCGCTTCTTGAAGAAAACTACTGTACCAGCAGTACTGCTAGCTACAGTAGTTACTCCAACAGAGGCCTCCTTTTGTTCATAGGATAGGAATATGAAAATCATAGGAAGTGAGATGACATGCATCTCAATTCCTATAGAGAAAGATATGCCATTTGATGCTTAGGATAGGAATTTTTTCCATTTAGTCTAGGCTAATGTACTGGTAATTTGCTCTAAAAACTACAGTAGTAACTAGTAGTATTGGTACATGCTCGTACTCAGACACATACACACACACTAACTACTAGTACTACTACTTCTCACATGCTGGCCAGACGCCGTCGTTCTCCTTCCCGGCTTTGTCGGCGACACCCCACCGTGCTTGGATCTCCGCCGACCTCTCCGCAGCAGCGCGTGCGTCCTTTTCTTTCTTGCGGCGGCGGGTCTCTCTATTCTTGAGTGCTTTCTGACTTTTCCGCTCCCTCTGTGCGGCTTTGGCCGCCTCTTGCTCTACCGCCCATTTGGCCTTGGCATCTTCAAATTCCTCCCACATAGTTGTGAGGTCGCGAGCGGCGATGAACTCGGCACGGCGGGATGCCATCGCTTTCCTACCATTTTGTGTGCGGTCATGGGCGGCGAGGAACTCGGTGCGGCGGGATGCCATCGCTGCCTTACCGGTTAGTGTGCGGCGCGGTGGCATGAATGACGCTTGGTGAGAGCTCTGGGGTGGAGTGGCCGGACAACCGTATAGTGCATTGGTTTGTCAAGAGCTCAAGGACAGGAGGCGAAGCAAATTTGGATTCCCCTTAGATCCTGGTCATTTATTACCGAGTAAAATGCATTGGCGGTCATCGAACTTGTCTTGATAGCTCACTTTGATCATTGTATACGAGATATGGTGATTATACGGTCACTGGCTCAGCGTATAGCTCCGTATTTGTTGGGTTGACTAGTCAAACAGTCCGCATGCGCCTCATCAGCTCGTGTTCTTTATCTATCTACGCGGGCCTACCTGTCAATGGAGAAAGAAATAATGTAAAAACCAAAATTATGCGTATGTGGGGAATCAAAACACGGACTCGTCGCTGCAACGCACCCTCATCATCCAAATGAAAATGAAATACTTCGCGTCAGACACTCACGCTCACGCTGTCAAAGCATGCTAATGCATGCACGTCGCCCTCTAAATCAAAGTCCTACTCATGGCGCAACGCAAATGGCGAGCCCATCACCTGTGCGCCCCGGCGGTGCCTGACATTACTGTTTAGACGTTTGATGGAGGCCTACGCGAAAGCCGAGCATGTATTCACCTGGCTCAACACCAACGGTCATACTCGGACCGCCTTGCTCATGTATATCGTCCATCACAACGACAATCTATAAAACAGCCTAAGCTAGAGAGGGTACTATAGTAGTATGGTACAGAGTATGTACTATCGTGAGCGACCGATCTTAGTGCCACTGCACACCGAGACCCCTTCCATCGCTAGCGCACGCTTCCCGCCTGAAACGGTCACTGTCTCTCCAGAATGTTAATGCCGCATTCACCGGACTTAACTGCAGGTGCAATTGGTGTGTCACTGACATGCGGGCCAGATGCCCGTTGGGCCCACATGTCAGTAACCCAAACGCATCTGCAGTTAAGTCACTGAAGCAGCGTCCGCATTCACGCCCGACGAACCTACTTCGGCGCCAGTTGTCCATCCGTCTGCCACGGCTCATTGCCATTCGCCCGCTATATTAACTTGAGCCCCAGCTCCCAGCCATAGCCAAAGACCCACACTTATTCTCCTCCGGTCCCTTCCTTCTGTCGGCACCACTTCAACCATGGCCTCCTAGCGCTCCGAAGCTCTCTTGGACGTACCGTCACAGGAGCCAACGAGGGACATCGGCGGCTCCGCTCCGGGCGTGCTCCAAAGCTCTCTTCGACGTACTGTCGCAGGAGCAAATG